>NC_059377.1:1736540-2036540 GCF_019703515.2 Myxocyprinus asiaticus
ATCAACAACAGATGAAATGAGGGATTTGGATGTCAAAAAAAAAAAATCTATTCTAGAATAAATATTATAGACTGATGAAAAAAATTTATGGTCTCTACTAGATGGGTTCAAAAGTCTCCAAATATCTGTAAGACCAAGATTTTTACACATCCTGTGAAGCGTCAATGTTGCTTTAGGGGGCTTGCACACTTTAGCTTCACTATGATCAAGGACTGAGTCCATCAAAAGATTAAAGTCCCCTCCCAAAATTATATCATGAGGGGAGCAACATCCCTTCAAGATCTATAAAAAAGCCCTGATCATCAGCATTAGGTGCGTAAATATTAGCCAAAATCAGAATTTGCCCCTGAATTTCTGCTAAAACAATAATGACTCTTCCTAATTTATCATTAAACTGTTTGAGAAATTTGAATTGTAAATGTTTATTTACCAATATATTGACTCCCTTGCTCTTACTTGAGCCAACACTAAAGAAAACATGTCCACCCCATATCTTCCCAAATTTTTCAGCTTCCTGCGGGGAAAGATACGTTTCTTGAAGAAAGACTATATCATATTTCTTACGTTTAAGAAAATAAATAACCTTCCTTCTTTTTATGGGGTGCCCCAACCCATTCACATTCCACGTGGTGAGAGATAGTACACTCATATTAACATTTGACATTTTGATATAATAGAAAAAATAAATTGTGTGCCAAAAACAAAATTATGAAGACCACATTTCAACATTAATGCAACAATAAAACCCCGAACTTCCCCCCGAACAAAACAAACCGGAAAAAGAAAAACGTGCGCATTAACCCCATGCACGAAAGCGCCAACCGTCATCAATCCCTTTAAACTCAGAGTCCATGTACTCACAAATTTGTAACACAAAATTACATATCAAATATTTTGTAAAACAAACCCCAGCCAATAGGCAGAATAAACACAAAGAACGTGTAGACTCATTCACAGAACTGTCTCGAAGGTGTGTTCCTTCACAAAACAAATTCCAGCTGATATAAAGCTGTTCAGTTTCCTCAGTCAGACAAATGAATCTTCAGTGAGCCAGCTGATGACATAATCATTCCAGTGTCCCACGAAAATACTCCACAAATCATACTCCAGCCAACAGGAGGCATAAGCACAAGGAACTGACAGATTCATCCATAACTGTCCCGAAGTAATGTTATTTAACAAAACAAGCTCCAACCGCTAGGCGGAACCAGCACAAAAGGAAACGAAACGCGCATCCCGGTTCCTCGGATAGTCAAGAGTCAATTCATTCAGAGGCCGCATAAAAGTATATCCCAGGATTTACACAGTCCGCCAACTTTATAAAAGACATCCTTTGTGTGGGCATGTGGATATTTTGCAGTCATCCGTTCATTGTAAAAGTGATCTTCCGTCAATGCAAAAGTTTCTTTGAGGAAAAGTGTTAATCCACAAAACAAAACAAACTCCAACCACTCGGCAGAGCCAACGCGAAAGGAAACAAAAATGGCGCCCAGCTTCCTCCGAAAGCCAGAGTATGTACAGTGAGTCAATCCACTCACAAGAAAAACACCCAATGGTTACTCACCCATTGTTTAAATAAAAGACATTGCCTGATTGGGACATGTAAATACTTTGCTGCCATCCTTGGTCTGGCTGGAAACATCAGAGCAAAAGTGATCTTCCACTGATTTAAGAGTTTCTTGCATTCCCTAAACCAATCGTGTTTATCTATTGTCGAGTTCGCAAAGTCCAGGAACAAGAAAATATTGCAATTCTTCCAAGAAAGCTTTCCTTTGTTCCCCGCCTGTCGCAACACGAGATCTTTATCGGATGATCTAAAAAATTTGGCCAGAATCGATAGTGGCCTTCCTCCCTCAGCAGATCTGTAAGCTGGGACTCTGTGAGCTCGCTCGATTTGCAGCTTGTGACCTGCTCGTCTAGGAATTTCACCATATCTCTGCTCTCCTCATGCTCAGGAATTCCAACAATTCGAATGTTATTCCTGCGGCTTCTATTTTCAAGATCTTCAAGCTTTTCAAGAACACGTTCCAAATCAACTTTAGTCGCGGGTGGATTAGCGGCTAATTCCCTCTCTGATGACTCCAAAAAATCGAATTGTTTTTCAACATCTGTCACTCTTGTGACTAGCTCAGAGAATTTTTTTTTCCATCGCCGTAATCGATCGATGTATTACAGCGAGATCCTCCAAGTCCACAAGTACCTTCGTCAAAATCACCGACATGTTGGACAGTTGATGCTGGATTCCTTCTCCCTCCGTGCCATCCAAATCGAGTCCCCAGTCCACAGGCTGTCTGGGCTTTCATCTTGAACCCGTAAGTGTCATTTAATGTCTCCAGAGCCTGAGGATTTTGACTTCTTTGCCATGTTTACCTCAAACAGTAAATGTGTAACTGGGTGTATCGAATTTCACCAGATTATATCATGAAAATAATTTAAAAAAAATTAGCAAAGTGCGCAGAGCTGTCTCTCACATGTCTGCCCTTCACATGGCATCACAGTACTCCCGGCTCAGGCCATTCTTGAGAATTTGCCTTGCTTCCCCATTTCACACAATATGCACAAATGCTTCCCAGTGGTGAGCGGCACACTATCACAATTAGTGTCAAATATAAAGCACCCACTGTCCTGTTACTTGAATGCATTCACGGGCATGGATTGGATGGTAAAAATTATCGAACAAGATTATTCTATCGAAATCACACACAGACCTCTGTGTGTGAAGCTTTGCTTCAACAGCATTTTGTCCTCGACGGTTCCGTCACGGGATGTGCCTGTATTAAGTGCAGAAATTCACAATCTCCATGCAAAAGATGCAATAGAGATTGTTGCGAGCTGCCACGCCCGCAGAGGGTTTTACAGCTGCTACCTTTTCTTTCTGAAGAAAGATGGCGGGCTTCGGCCGATTTGAGATCTGAGACACTTGAACTGTGCACTTGCAAAACACCTATTCAAAATGTTAACTCAGAAACAGATCTTATCGCACATCTGCCCACAGGACTGGTTTGGGTCAATAGATCTGAAGTACGCGTACTTTCATATCCGAATTGTTCCGCATCACAGGCTGTTCTTAAGATTTGCATTCGAGAGAATGAAATGTAAATTCAAAGTCCACCCCTTCGGATTGTCTCTGGCCCCGCACATGTTGTGACTCGCTGCTGTCTGGCTCCTCTAGCACCATAGACAGCTCCAAACTTTTATAAGCAGTGTGTTATGCTGGGTCAGGTTTTCAGATGGAAAGTGGTGACCACGGATGCATTGTGTTGGGGCACGCTGTGCGAAGGTCGCCCGGCTTTTGGCACTTGGACAGGTGCAAAACGGCCGTGGCACATCAACTGCTTGGAAATGCTTCTTAGCTTTCCATTCTGACATAGTGAATCATCATGTTCTGATAAAGTCAGAAAATATGTCAGTGGTAACGTACATAAATCACCAGGGTGGCACTCGATCGCTACCAGTGATGAGCCTCACGCAATGCCTCCTTGTGTGGAGCACACGCCATCTCCCATGCTGTCACGCCAGGGACCGATGGTGGGGGAAGGGAGACTTCAATACCCAGATGGTTCTGAGGATTTGGGAAATGTTCGGCAAAGCAGAAGTCGACCTATTCGCCTCCGCGGAGACAGCCCACTGCCCTCTTTTGGTATTCCATTTCCCAAGCCCCACTAGGGGTGGATGCCTTGGCCCACAAGAGGCCAATGAAACATAAATATGCATTTCCCCGTTACGTCTCCTACAATCTGTCATCAGCGAAGTCCATGAGGACATAGGAAACAGTTCTGTTGGTTGCGCCAAAATGGCCCAACCAGCCATGGTTTCCGGAAATGGAGATATTAGACGGCCCCCCATGGAAAATACCGCTGAGGGGGGATATGCTCTCTCAAGCGCAGGAGCTGTGGAACCTACACATATGGCCCCTGAATGGAGAACAGCGAACAAGCGTGCATTGGCTCAGTCTGTAATGAACACCATTTTGCAGGCTAGAGTGCTGTCTACGAGACACCTCTTTGCACTAAAATGGTGTGTGTTTGCGGATTGGTGCTCTTCACGCAGCAAAGATCCAGTGAATTGCTCCATAATGGAGATCCTTAATTCCTTCAAGAGTGGTTGGATGCAGGTCTTACACCATCAATGCTTAAGGTTTATGTAGCGACCATCTTTGCATTTCACGCCCTAGAGGCTGGCTCCTGTATAGACAGACATGATCTGATCATAAAGTTGAACCCCCCCCTCCCTGCTACGGTTCCAACATGGGACTTAAATCTGGTGCTGAGGGTGCTCACGAGCCCCCCGTTCGAACCATTGGAATCCGTTGAGTTGCATGTGCTCTCTCTAAAGGCGGCACTGCTGTTGGCTCTGACCTCATTCAAACGGGTTGGTATACAGGCACTGTCAGTTGACAGTTCATGTCTGGAATTCAGTCCAGGGCTTTCGAAAGCCACCATCAAACCCAAAAAAGACTATGTGCCTAAGGTGCTTTCCACGCCCTTTAGGGCTCAGATAGTCCACCTACAAGCTTTCTCTTCTCCACCGACTAATTCGGATCAGTAGCAGTTAGCGCATTTATTATGCCCCATGAGGGCATTGCACACGTATGTGGAGTGCACCCGCCAGTTTAGACTGTCAGATCAGCTCTTCGTTTGGTATGGAGGATGCACAAAAGGCATGTCCATTTCCAAACAAAGGCTCTCTCACTGGATCATTGATGCGTTTGCCCTCGCTTGTGAATCACAGGGTGTAAGATGCCCGATTGGCATAAAAGCGCATTAACTAGAGGGTTACTCTAGTTATACTCCTCATACATACTCCCCATACTCCAAATGGGCATGGACAAACAGTGTATTTAAAACAGGGTAAATACCTCATTCAGACGCATCTTATTTATACATGAGATACATCAATATATCCATAACATTTATGGAACAACTTGCATCTGCACAACGAAACGAATGAACGTGAACCTGAAGTAAATGACGCGCTAGTCAGAATATGCGTAATTTGTGCTGCGTAACTTGCGTTGTAAATGCGCAGTTTCCAAAAGAAACACGCTACACGCAATGTATCCTTTCACGGAAAGTGAATAAGTCTCTAAAGCATGAATAATTCAGAATACAGGCTAACTTCTAAAAATTAGTTAATACATCAGTCTGTTTATTATTATTTCAGTAGCTCAGGTTTTTAGACAGTAGGCCTATGTTCATATATACTCTGTTTGATACACTGATAAAATGATTATAATTTTTCTTTTTCTAAATATTTGAATATTTGATAAGTTTGGTCTGTTACAGTTTGATTTTTTTTTTTTTTTTTTTTTTGGCCCAGTTTGCACATCATCAGGTAGAAGATATTCGTTGACTAAAATTTTGTCATTTTTGTTAGAGTAAAACTGACTAAAATTAATGAATATGACATGGCAAAATATTGACTATTTTTAAAGGACATTTTCATCAAAAGACTAAAACTGTGACTAAAATTTAAAAAAAAAATTAACACAGCAGTTGATAAAGCAAGTGAAACTGTAAGCCTAATAACACTGTAAACTATAAACATAAAATGAGCAATAATGGGGATGAAATATACTTTATTAAACATGAAAATAATATGTACAAGTAGTCAATTAGTAAACATGCACAGTATCTTCCCCTGACAACGTAGATACATCGTAACGCGTGTAATGTTCGATTCATAAAAGCATGACAACCCTACCAGACAACATACTGTATCCAAGCATTATAGCAGGTAAACAACTTTGCCAAACGTAAAACAGATAAACATCTATCCAGCCTGCAGCGATGCTGTTCTGAACTGTGAGTTTGACTGAACTGAACAGTGTCCTCAGCTGGAACACGTGACAGCTGTTATTTCCTTCCTGTGTTTAAGGACATGACGTCATGACGCAAAGAGGAACGACATAAGCCAGCGATTTCTTGCCAAATCCGACCCAACAGCTCAAAATACAAATCATTTTTATAGGCTTACTGAAATGAATTGGGGGGAGGTAAGGACATTGTTTTGAACACTGATTGTTTATGTACTTAATCAGTAATGGCAATTTGTTCATTTTAAACCAAAAAATCTTACATAGTGCATCTCATTAAAAGTCATTAAATAGCATTATGATGCAGAAATTGTTGTCTTATTGACCAAGTCTCAGGTGCATGGCAAATGCAAAGGATTCTGTGGTGCGGTCAGTGCTGGGTAGATTACTTCTAAATTCTGATCCGGAACTAATTACAAATTAAAAGACTAAAATTACCATCTGTAATGCAATCTCTTGCATTATATTTGTGGGTAATCTAATCTGATTACTTTTAGATTACTTCTGACCTAACTTGTTTGTAGGTGATGTCATGTTTGTTAGATTTTGTCACATGAATTTGAGTAGGATAATCTCTAACAATTTGACATAATGCTACTTAAATTTATTTAAGAACACTTGCTCAAAGAATCAAAATATGAAAATTGATACTATTCGATTATCTGATTGATATGCAATTTACTCACTATTTGTCTGTTACCAATTAAATAAAAAAGTGAAGTAAAAAAGGCACATAGATTTATGAAGCACAAAAACACATGAACTGATATGTATGTTTTTTTCAAAGATGGCAGAAATATTTGAATATTTTTTTAGAAGACTATTTTTATTTATTTTTTTAGAATAACTGTCTTCTAGGTTTTTTTTTTTTTTTTCAGACTTCCAAAATCAATAATTAGTGAAGGTCACTGGATATGATGTAGACATAGTATTTTACAGCTATACATAAGCAGTGTTTAGTTACTTGCATAATTATTCATAATAATTTTTTTTATCATAATTATTATTGTTTAATTATTAATAATGAGAAGGCATGGTCTAACCGTTTGAGTGGTGCTTTTGTCCAGAAATTCAGAAAGCATTGAGCGCAAATGTATTTACATGATATAAAAATACGGATGGAGTTGGAGCATGTTTCCCCCCATAATGCTGATAGAGCTCTAGGCCCTCCATCAATGACAGAATCAAATATGTTTGAGTTTAATCAGCATTTCTTATGGGAGTTTTTCTAGAATTAAGGAAATGCACTCTGGGGCGCATTATACAAACGTGGTCGTACTCCGGCAATTAAAATGTGTTCTTCATGCAAACACACCTTCTTTAGATTTGATGTGGAATAGTTTGCAGTGGACAGGATATTACATTTACATTGCACAGTGATGTTTTTGCCCTGTGTCTCCTTAAAAGTGAAATAATCTTTGTAAATCTAGTGGTAAAATGCTGACACCACACCATCTTCAGTGTAATTCTAGCCATATGGCTAGTGTCCAGGATCATCCTTCCCCATCCCCTCCCCCTCTATTCCAAAAACACTCGAAGACTTACCTAAAGTATATCAGCGGTAGGCTGCTTTCAAATAAAAAATTTTAATTTATAAAAAATAATTGGTGGGAACAATAAATTATGAACAACTTACTGATTTTGCCTCTGTATGAAATCAATAAAAAGTAACTAATCTGATTTAAGAGTATTTTAAAATGTAATTTAATTTAATTACAAGTATTTGATTTTTGTAATCTGATTACATAATCCACAGTACTATATGTAGTCTGTTACATGTTGTGTGCTATATTTTCTTTTGAAATTATACTGTAGATTTGTGTGATGAACAGACAGAAATTTAAGTGATTATTCACTGTAAATCTATCCACCCATGTTTTGTACTTGATCATAATTTTGGCAAGATTTTTCAGGACTCCTTAAAATCATAAAATAACATTCACAACCTATTTTTGAATTGTAATTTATGTGAAACCAATGTTCAATGGGTAAAAAATGAAAATTGGGACTTTATCCATTGGCAATTGATTGTTTCCATCCCAAAAGTTTCAGTCTATTGTGGAGGACTACTCCCCTCCTGAAACACAGACAGCAGCCGTTGGTTGAAAGTTAATCAACTATAGTCAGCTTTTGGTCAAGTTACAGACTCAATTTTGTTTTAATAAAGAGTCAATTTAGATTTGATGTTTACTTTAATATTCAGCAGTTGGTTTAGAACAGCATTTGAAATGTGTAATGGTCATGTTTCTGTATCTTTGTGTGTCAGATATCAACGAGCTGAACCTTCCAAAGACCTGTGAGATTGTTTTTCCTGACCAGGATGATCTGCTCATCTTTAAACTAATCATCTCACCAGACGAGGTTTGATTTCAGTATTTTTTTTCTCACTCCATTCATTCATTCATTCCTCTACAGTGAGTAAAAATAAGCTGCCAAACAACATGATTTATGATAATACAAGCAATGAAGTGAAGGCTCGGGTAAACTTAGTATTTCCACCTTCTGGGTTGTCTCGCACATGGTCAAGGGCTCAGTTTTTCAAAGTATACTTTTTTGACCGCAAGCGAATACAAACGCGTGTGTTTGACGACGCATGCTCACTACAACAGCTTTGTCATACTGTTTTAGTACTGTTGACGATGCGCACAGACGAGGACTGTCCAAATTTTAAGAAAATGTTAGCCATTCTCAGACAGACTGCTCGTGGAGAAATTTGCATTGCGCTGATTGTGCATGATCCGATCAGCAACGCAGTCAAACAAAGTATACTTTGGAAAGCTGAAGTATGTAATTTCTTCGACACTAGCGCCACCGAATGGAATTGCAAAAATAAACAATGTTTTCAATACAGCTTTCTGAATACACCCCTCATCTGCAGTTGTTCAAACAGTCAGATTGTCCCGCCCCCAACTCAACAACTCAAAACACAGGAATTTTAATAGCGCCTTAGAGACAATGTCAAGGCAGTGCTATAGTTAAGTCCGTTTTGTTAGATTTGGGAGTATTGGTTAATTCAGGTGAGTCATTGTGTCCTGCTCCTGTGGTATTGACATTTGAGCAACAACATTTTTTTTGTTGCTGTTGGAAAGCAAAAATGAGCGCATCAGTTGGAAGTTGCTGGACAAGAAATTGAAAAAGTTGACCTGAAAAACTTTAATAGGTTTAAGCGGAGTTTCTTGCTTGTTTTATATTTGTAAATATGATGGACAGCAGTTTGAATTATGAAAGATTGACAGATTTGAAACATGGTACTCATACACAACATTGAGAAAAACAGCGAGATGCAATGGTGAAAGTAGTCCATTTAGCACGATTTTCATAGAAAAAGAATAAAACAACAGCACCCAGTAAACACAATTACGTTTAATAAGAGTTTTTTTTTTTTTCACATTGTGAAAAGGTTGTGAAAACATTTACGACAGATGTCATGTTCTTTTTAATATTATAAAAATGTATTTTCACAATGTTGCAGAAATGTTATGATATCACGTCCGCAAATCTCCTTGTGACGTTTAAGAAACCTACTTGCAACATTCAGCCTGGTACTTCACGTACTGTCATTAAAAGATTTTTAATTTACATTTTTTTTTTTTTTTATCATGTTATCTTCCAAAGCAAAGTGTTTATTTAACAACAAAATAAATGGTTCTTAGACTTAAGCAGTGTCTTTTTATATTTCTTCATATTAATTTTCAGAATTTAAATTGTCCTAGGCTACATCAGCATATTTAATTACGTTAAACGCCAAACACATTTTCTTACTCTTATTTATTTAGCCTTTAAGGAATAGTTCACCCAAAAATTTTAATTTAGTCATACTTTACTCACCCCTGTGTTGTTATAACCCCTGTTGACTTTCATTCTTTTTCTAAAAAAAAAAAAAAAAGAGTACTGATTTTTTTTTTTTTTTAACTTAAGTAAAAGTACTGCTACTGAAGAAATAATTCACTTGAGTACAAGTAGAAGTACTAAGAAATATCATGACTTAAGAGTAAATCATTTTTTTTAATTGCCGAAAAACAAAGTAATTACGTTATAACGTTACAAGTTACTTTATGAAAATTATATTATATATATAGTATATATGCTTCCATTTTTAGAACATAAAGACATTTTTGTTCTTGAAAGAAATTGATGCTTCCTTTCACCAAGGATGCACCAAGGAAGTTGTATTTATTAAATTTTTTCTTTACCCATGATGGCAAACATACTGTCACCTATTCCTTATGAAAACATTCTAAAGTGCTAATTTGGTACTCAAGAAAATGTTCTTATTATTAGAACAATTGAAAATGGTTTAGCTACCATGCGGAAATCACGATACAGTGGGATTTTTCCTCATTTGCTGAGGTATTGAGTTCTTACAAGTTGCTTTACACTTGCAAGTCAAATTTTGGTTTTAAAAATAGGCAAAAAAGAATTTCCTGAGTCCTGAAATTAGATTTTCTCCCAAAATCTATTGTCTTAAAGAGATGCTATTCCATGCAATTCTGTTTTGAAAAAATAATCTCTAACCAGGATAGAAAGGGAAGTGGACAGCCTAGATGAACAACAAAAAGACAAGTAAATCACAGTCTCTAGTTTGAGAAACAGACTCCTCACAGGCCTTAAACTAGCAGCTTCTAAATACCAAAGACCTGCATTGCTGCAAGAGGATTCTTGGACAAACAGAACATTTTAAGAATACATTTATTTAAATAGAAATAGCCATTTGTGACATTCTAAATGTCTCAAAATAGCCTCTAAACTACATAATGTGCATTGTGACTGAAACACATTCCTGTCTCAGGTTTATTCTCATTCACGTATGTCCAAGTATTTTGGCTATTAAGTTAACACTGTACAAAACTAATATAATGCAATATCATAGAAGAGGAAATTTATCGTCTATGATATTGCAGCAATTATCCAGATATGGAATGAGATTATTAAGCAAACTGTTATCAACCCCTACATGCCAACTGAATGAAATAAGGCAAAAATAAAAAATTCTCACAGTGTTTAGTGAGAGATATGATTGATTCAAACACAAAAAGGGGTTGTTCTGTATATGTATTATTGTATAACAGTTGTAAATATTGCTGAAAACAGCAATGATGGGCCCAAGCACCATGGGTCCATTTCCACCCGGTGGCTATCGGAAAACAATGCAAGGTGGACACATGTATTTGGCATTTGACATTATTCTAAACAATTTTGAAGCAATATGGGTAAATCAAAGAGGACTATTTTAAAGCCTGTTTTAAGAGCCACACTTCCTGCTGCCAGGTGGTAGTGCTATGACCATGACCCAAAATAGTCACATCCGTGTGATTAGCCCCAAGACTAAACATACATCTCAATTTTGAGATCACACATTACACACAGAAGATATGTGACACGTCCTGTTTCCCATTTTTCGCCATTAATTTTATGCCTCGCCATGGCAACTCCATTTGATATATGAAAAATCTGTTCACAGTTTAGCATTTTTAATGTCTTGGCATAATGTTGTCTAAATGTGGTGACAGTCTCATTAATACCCTAGGAGGAGTATTTCAAAGATCAGCGACTGCAATATTCAAAAAATCAAAAATGTCTGACATCCAGCTGGGCGGAGCTAATAATTGTAATTATGAAAGTTGTCTGGCTTGATGAGAACTATATACAGTATGTACCAGTTTTGGTGACTGTAGGTGAAAATGGGATGCTACAGAGGCCGTCTTGCATACCCATTTTAACCCTTATGTTCTGTTGCTTCACTTCCTCGTTGTTTGGGGTCACTGTTACCCCAGTGATTAAAGTGTGAAAATGATAATTATAATTATGAAATAAACCTTTTTTTCTGCTTAAATGTTCCTTTCATCCTGAGATTATTGAACTGAGAAAAGAATAGAAATAAGTGTATCATTAACTCTTACATTTACTGAAGTAGGAATGTGCATTTCAGAAAAGCAACTAAATACAGAAATAACCATATCATTTCTTAATTTACACAAAATAATGAAAAATAAATATATCTGAATATGTTCTATATATGTTATTGAACAAATATAAATATCCCTTTTATTTAAAAAAAATTTTAATTAATAAAATATATATTTTTTTTTAATAAAATAAATAATAAATAAAATAAATTTCCAAAATAGTAACATTACTTAAGTTTGTGGTCAATCTGACCGCAGTCAAATATCATTGTTTTAAAAAAAAAGAAAAATTAAGTAAATGCAAATGTGCTTTTTTTTTTTTACTACACACTCACTAACCAGGCAAACTAACTGTGTGCAAATTTACATTATATACACATCGTCTGGGCAACAGGACAGCCAAATGTAAATTTCATGCAAATTTCAAGGGCACATTTCAGGAAAAAAAAAACATTAAATCTAAAAATAACCATATAACTTTTGATTACACAAAATAATAAATAAAAAAATGATGTTGTACAGAATTTTCAAGCCGCTTACAGGCACAGTTAACTTAGTGTATGTAAACTTCTGACCCACTGGAATTGTGATATAGTCAATTAAAAGTGAAACAATCTGTCTGTAAACAATTGTTGGAAAAATTACTTGTGTCAAGCACAAAGTAGATGTCTGAAATGACTTGCTAAAAATATAGTTTACTAATATGAAATCTGTGGAGTGGTTAAAAAACGAGGTTTAATGACTTCAGACTAAGTGTATGTAAACTTCTGACTTCAACTGTATATTGTTCTCATCAAGCCGAACAACTTTCATAATTACGGTTATTAGCTTGCCCAACAGGAAGTCGGCCGTTTTGAATTTTCTGAAAATCGCAAGTTCTTAACTTTTAAATACTCCTCCTAGGGGATTCATGTGTCTAGCACCAAATTTGTGCAACATCATGCCAAGATATTGTAGATGCTAAATTGCGAATGGTACAAACAGCGTTGATGTAAGAGTTTCTTGCATTCCTTGAATCGATCACGTTTCTCTCTTGTCAAATTCGTAAGGTCTGGTAACAAGAAAATGTTGTGGTTCTTCCAAGAAAGCCTTCCTTTACTCCTCGCACAACACAAGATCTTTATCAGATGATCTCAGAAATTTGGCCAGAATTGATCGGGGCTTGTCTCCCTCAGCAAATCTCCGAGCCGGGACACTGTGAGCTCGCTCGATTTCCAGCTTGTGGCCTGTTATGTCAAGCAGACTCTGGAAGAGCTCATCTAGGAGTTTCACCATATCTCTGCCTTCCTCGTTCTCAGGAATTCCAATAATTCGGACGTCGTTTCGCTGATTACGATTCTCAAGGTCTTCCAGTTTTTCCCAGACGCTCTGCAAATCTGCCTTGGTTGCTAGCAGATTAGCAGCTAATTCCCTCTCCGATGACTGCAGATAATCGATCCGTTTCTCGACGTCCGACAATCTTGTAACCTACTCTGAGAATTTCGCCTCCATCGCCGTAATCGATCGACGTATATTAGCAAGATCCTCCAAGTCCGCTTTGTCCTTCGTCAGCATCACAGACATGTTGGACAGTCGACGCTGAATTTCTCCCGTCGCACTGTCCAAACTGAGTCCTGGTCTGCGGCCCTGTCTGGGGTATCAGCTTGAGCACGTTAGTGTCTTTTAATGTCTCCAGAGCCCGAGGATTTTGAATTCATTGAAATATTGTCTTCATTGTATAGTTATTAAACACTGTATCGAATCACACCGGTTTAGGATACAAAAAGAATTAAAAACTAGCAAAGTGCGCAGAGCTCGCCGTTCACACGTCCGACCCACGCATGGTGTCATACGAGTCTCATAAATGATGTATTCTTAAAAATGTCTGTTTATCCAAGAATCCTCTCGCAGCAATGCAGGTCTTTGGCATTTAGAAGCTGCTAGTTTAGGACCTGTGAGGAGTCTGTTTTTCAAACTAGCGACTGTGATTTGCTTGTCTTTTTGTTGTGCATCTGGGCCGTCCACTTCCCTCTCTATCCTGGTTAGAGATTCTTTTTTTCAAAACATTATTGCATGGAATAGCCTTCATCTCTCTAAAACAATAGACTTCAGGAGAAAATATAATTTCAGGTGAAATGTGTTTCTTTTTGCCTGTTTTTAAAACCAAAATTTGACTGCAAGTGTAAAGAACTCAATACCTCAGCAAATAGGGAAAAACCCACTGTATCGTGATTTCCGTATGGTAGCGCAACCATTTTCAATTGTTCTAATAATAAGAACATTTTCTTGAGTACCAAATTAGCACTTTAGAATGCTTTTGTAAGGAATAGGTTTGCCATCACGGGTAAAGAAAATTTGGAATAAATACCACTTAAAACAGTTATTTCAAACCGTAATAATAATTTGCAATTAATGATTTTGGCAGTATTTTTGATCAATTAAATGCATCCTTAGTGAAAGGAAGTATCAATTTCTTTCAAGAACAAAAATGTCTTTGTGTTTTAAAAATGGAAGCGTATAATTCTAATATAATATAATTTTCATAAAGTAACTTAATGCAATTACTTGTAGTTTATCAGCAAACTACTTATTTACTCTTCCTAAACCCTAACCCTCGCCACAGATGACACAGGTCATATTTTTCCTATATTTTGCCAAATGCAAAAATATATGTGAAGCCTCACTTTTATCAGTACATAGTAAAAGCTCAAGAAAAGCCTAAATATCTTACTCTGACTGTGCTCCAAAGCACAACATTTCCATTCGTAATCATGTCATTTAACTGTATGGTCTTCTGTCATTTTTACACATTCGTAAGTTGTATTTTATGTTTTGTGCATACCTATAAACTTACCGTAGTGGATTTCACCCCTTTCTCTCCTTGTTGAATGCAGTTGACTCACATGCCTAACTGAACGAACAACATCAGTGTTTCCCTACGATTTTTTTCAGCAGTAGCGCTGTTATGCGCACATCCACAAGCCCGCAACGTGGGACCCATATTAATGCGTATCGGTGGAGGTTACAGGTTACAATTACAAGTTAACAGATTTTAAACATATGGAAAACTCATAGCTTGGTTCATAATAATTATGAATATTTTCCATAGTTCTTCCATAATTCCATAGTTTTAAAATATTTGTAATAAGAACATGGTAACTGTTGGTAAAACTATACATGGCTGTTTTCAAGTTATCATCCTCATATTTGAAATAGAACATTATCAGACTTGTGGCTTTAGCTCCATTGTATTTCTATGAAAGAAAGTCAGTCTCATATATTATTTTATATAAATATGTTATGAAAAAACTTGATCACTTTACAAAAAATTTGATATTTTCTAACTAGTTTTCTTCATGACTTTTATTAATTCTGACTTTTGGGCAACAAACTTTAATGTGTTGTCTTTCAAAAGAGAGTGATGTACTACAGCCCTTAAATTTTGAGTTTGTATTTTTAGGCATGTGGGCAAAACAAGGGGCCACAGGTTAACAGGATAAACAATTGTAAAAGAGTGATTAAGGAAGTGATTCATGGAGAAATCTTAGCTTTATGAGAGTGTGTGATTGTGTATTTATCCCCTCGTGGCTTGCCGTAGAACACGAATACCGTATGCAGCTTTCAGTGAGTTAAGAAATGACTTCGCGTAAAAACAGACTGTTTGCTTTCTGAATTAATTAGTCATTTTTGTTTGGAAAAACTCTTGGTGACAGAATCGTATGGATTATAATCAACATTTGTGAAAATAGCAGCTGAGTGTGATGAAGATGTTCAGATCAGCTTGACATCTTGTCAGTTCTTCAGTAAAAGAAGAAGCTCATTGGTCATTTGAGGAGAACACAAGACCTCGCCTCGGTGATAGAGCGATTTATTTTTATTTTTTTCTGACATGTTGGATTCCTTTTTCTGTTGCTGGAACCATTAACTCAGCAGGGAGTCCCAACGGTCAAGTAATAATGACCTCCTGCTGGCAGACACTAATGCGCACTTCGTCTCCCTCTGCCTGGCTGGTGATTATGTTAATGAAGCTCACATCTGAAACTCACTTGAAAAATCGGCTAGTGTTACACCAGCTTATGAACTCAGTTTTCATGTTACTCTGCTCTTTGCTGATGATCATTGCTTTTGGTGGCAGCAAGCAGTAGTATGGCACTGTGGCATTCAGTTCCCATAGCATTAGCTACTGACACAGCATCAAAGACGTGATGCTCTTCCCTTCAGCAGAAAATATAACTAAGATTGATCTGAGCTCCTGATATGTGCACTGTCACTGTGAGATGCGCGCCTTAGAGGGCAGAGCTTATGTGCCTTTTGCCAGTGAATTGGCAAGATTCTCTAAGAGCTTCAGTAATCGTCATTCAGGTTATATACAGGGAACTGGGGTTTATACATAGTCCAGATGTTTAATTGGTGTCAAAGTAACAAAACTCTGCTGACTCCACTATACGCTTATGCTTTTATACACGCACATTCTCCCATAAAGTATGGACACTTATAAATTGCATATGCATTCATCATTTTGTCTTTTTTTTTTTCAGGGTTTCTACAAAGGAGGGAAGTTTGTCTTCAGTTTTAAGGTAAACAGTAGTTTCAGCCACAGTAACATTCAAGCACCTTATTTACCAAAACCACAGCAAATCATGTTTACTAGGTAAACATTACATACATAATATTTAAATGTTAACACTTTAAATGCTAACAATTTATAGTAACGTCTTACTTATAAGCCTGTGAAAAAGTATTTGCCTGAATTCTTCTATTTTTGTGTATTATTTCATACTAAATTGATTTAGATCTTCAAACGAGATATAACAAAACAAAGGCAACCTGAGTGTGACGAGGAGGAGGGCGTGGCCAGGCCGTGAGGATGCTGCTTCCTCCTTTCCTGGGATTCGGCACCAATGTAACACGGTTCGGGAAAGGAGGAACCGGGAACCGGATGCACATTCAACAAGACTTTAATTTGACACAAACACTGAACTGAAACATAACATGTCTACACACATACAGCTCTGTGTGTGTGTGTCTCTCTTTCTCTCTCTCTTGTGCGTCCTCACGGCCCGGCCACGCCCTCCTCCTCGTCACACTGAGTAAACACAAAATACAGTTTTTTTAAATATGTATTTTTTTATTGAAGCAAAAAAGTTATCCAACACCTATATCACCCATGTGAAAAACTATCTGCCCCCTTAAACTTAATAGCTGGTTGTGCCACCTTTAGCAGCAACAACTGCAACCAATTGCTTCCGATAACTGGAGGTCAGTCTTTCACAATGCTGTGATGGAATTTTGATCCCCTCTGCTGTGCAGAACTGATTTAGTTCAGCCACATTGGAGGGTTTTCAAGCATGAACTTCCCATTCAAGGTCCTGACACAGCATCTCAATCGGGTTCAAGTCAGGACTTTGACTAGGCCACTCCAAAACTTTAATTTAGCTTCTTTTGAGCCATTCAGAGGTGGACTTACTCCTATGCTTTGGATCATTGTTTTGCTGCATAATCCAGTTGCGCTTGAGCTTCAACACACTGACTGATGACCGGACGTTCTCATTTAGGATTTTCTGGTAGAGAGCAGAATTCATGTTTCCCTCAATTATTGCAAGTCGCCCTGGCCCTGAAGCAGCAAAGCATCCCCACACCATTACACTACCACCACCATGCTTGACCGTAAGTATGATGATCTTTTTGTAGAATTCTGTGTTTGATTTACGCCAGATGTAACGTGACCACTGTCTTCCAAACAGTTCCACTTTCGACTCATCAGTCCACAGAACATTCTCCCAAAAGGTTTGAGGATCGTCAAGGTGTGTTTTAGCAAAATTCAGATGAGCCTTAATGTTCTTCTGGGTTAGCAGTGGTTTTCGCCTCGCCACTCTTCCGTGGGTGCCGTTTTTGGCCAGTGTCTTTCTGATAGTGGAGTTGTGAACAGTGACCTTTATTGATGCGAGAGAGGTCTTTAGTTTCTTGGATGTTGTCCTTTGCTTTTTTGTGACTTCCTGGATGAGTCGTCGCTGTGCTCTTGGAGGAATTTTGGAAGGTCGACCACTTCTGGGAAGGTTCACTACTGTGCCGAGTTTTCTCCATTTGGAGATAATGGCTCTCACTGTGGTTCTTTGGAGTCCCAGAGCCTTTGAAATAGCCCTTCTCAAACTGATGTATTTCAGTCACCTTTTTCCTCATCATTTTTGGAAATGTTTTCAACCTTGGCATAGTGTGTTACTGGGTGAGACCTTTTAGCCAACTTCATGCTGCTGAAAAAGTTCAATTTAGGTGTTGATTTGATTGAACAGCGCTGGCAGTAATCAGGCCTGGGTGTGTCTAGTCCAGCTGAACCCCATTATGAATGCAGTTTCATAGATTTGGGGATTAAGTAACTAAGGGGGCAAATACTTTTTTCACACATGCCCAGGTGGTATTGGAATTTTTTTTTACTTCAATAAATAACATTACCATTTAAAAACTGTATTTTGTGTTTAATCGGATTGCCTTTGTTTTATGTTAGATTTTGTTTGATTTTTTTAAAACAATTTATTATGAGATATACACAAAAACAGAAGAAATCAGGATGGGGTAAATACTTTTTCACAGCACTGTAGTTGCCTTTGCATTTAAAACTGGAATAGGAGAAAGTATTTTAACATCAAAATAATTAGACAGTTCACCTTTAAGTCACTTAAATGTTTGTACTGCTTTATCCTAGTTTGAAAAGTAATCTAGAAAATAGCACTAGTTGTCAGTTAACTTCTAGTTGATTTTAAAAGCATCTGAAGGTCATATGTTGTTCTCTCTTCAGGTAGGACAGGGATACCCCCACGACCCTCCAAAAGTCAAATGTGAAACAATGGTCTATCACCCCAACATTGACCTGGAAGGAAACGTCTGTCTAAATATTTTGAGGTATTGTATGCACTGTTAAATCTTTTCTCATATTTCTCATAACTATCATATACCAACTGACCATCAAATGCCTGACACTAGTGCTTAACATTAAGCTTTTACAGGTACTTGGACAAGTAAAACTGATTGTTATAATGATGATGATTGTTATATTGAAAATTAGAATCTTATTAATCTAAAATTATATATTTTTGTTCTGATTTCATCATTTTCATATGGCATTGCTAGGTTCACGCCTTCATTCAGTTGATTTAATACCTTGTAGAGGTGCTGTCATCTTGTGTTTCATATATGTGGAATTACGATAATGTGGAAAAGTGAATCTGGAGTGCAGTGTAAGAGACCTGGGTAGGGTTGCACCAGCTGTGAAGAATGTAAAGTTCACACTAAGGGCTTAGTAACTACTAGTTAGTTTGTAACTAAGTCAGTGCTTAATTTGGTTGCACCACCTTTTCTTAAGGCAAACCTTAGCTAGTAGGTTGTAAGCTCTCCGTAAAGTAATGCGTAGTCGCATAATATGACGTTTACTTGTATTGATCCAATAAGCAGCCTTCAAATTTGAACACAAAAGTGTTAAAATGCCATGCATTTCAGTTTTATTTTGTTACGGTTAATGTTCAGACCTTGTTTTCTCACATAACTGTCAGCTGTTACAAATTATATCCCCATTTAAATAGATTTAATTAATAGTATTTTCAGCCTATGTAAATAATATTATTCAGGAACTGCATCTAAAATTAATAACGGGCAATAAATAAATACTAATACAACAGGCTGGAAAAACAGACATTATTTTAATATCCTATATATATTTTGAATGTGTTGAAACTTGACACCGGGCGACGCACCCTGAAAACTGCACGGTTAGGTTTCATGCTGAAGAGCCGCTTAAAAGTACGTTTTTTTTCTCTCTCTCTCGTAATTGTAAACGAGTGTAAATGTCAACATCATACTGTATGTCGAAAGGATTGATGCCTGTCACGCAAATCATGAGCTCATTGATGTCATAAAATATCCGTCTGCTTTTTTATTCCAACCGTTACTCCTGGTCGGAGGCTTCTGTAAATATTTAGTTCATATGTAGGGTTACGTTCTACCTAAGTTTAATGGTGCAACGCTCACATTTTTGGTAATTGCATAAATTGTGATTTAGTGCCCATTTACGCCATAACTAGGCTAAGTTGTAACTTGTGTATAGCTGGTGCAACCAGCCCCTGGACCGTAAACTAAAAACGTAATTGATCAAAGCCGTCATTATATAGTTTATGATTTGTCGCTTTAACGCATTTCCAGATAAATACCTGCAATTTTCAGTTTAGAGGTCATGTGTGAACACAAACCGCTGTTTGAAAATACTGGTAAATGTAGCACTGGCTATATACCTGAATGAGAAGTTGTAACATTACCTGAAAAGTTCAGGTTTGATGCTGTGTGAACAGAGTCATAACTAGTGGTCAACTGATATATCGCCGATGCCGATAAATCAGCCAATATATTTTCTCGTTTTGCCGATTTGTTTCTTGAGGGCACTGAGAATCACCTGCTTGCATGTGAAGCAACTGAGACATGTAAACGACCAGTCATGGTTCATTTTGTTGTTATGTGCCATCATGTTGCTACAATAATAGACCGGTGTGCAACACAGTGTCATTTAAACGGTCCGCATATCAGAGCAGCGGCATGATGTTAAAGTGCTCGCCTGTTTCATTCTCCCTCTCTCTCCTCAACAGTTCCCTGTAACTTTTAATTCTCGTCTAATGATAAAAAGGCAAATATCAATAAAACTAATATCATATACTGTCTGCAAATATGTGCATATTTTGTTTAAACAGATGTAATAACCCAACCTCACACAACTTGAGCAGATCCAGCATCCTGTGGAGTGCTCATTTATTTACCTCTAAAGCACGAATTCTAACAGTCACTCCTCAACAGTTCCCTGTCACCTTTAAGTTTCTTTTCTAATGATAAAAGGCAAATATCAATAAAACTTGTATTATATACCATTTGCAAATGTGCAGATATCTCGTTTAAACAGATGTAATTTACGAACCTCACGAAAATCCAGCATTTTCTTCCCATCGAGCGCTCACCTAATATCTTCCTCTAAGCACGTATTCTATCAGCCAGAATCAAAACTTCAAGATAAAAAGTTCCTCTGATTCACAGATCATGATGGTCACTCTGTATCAATAAAAGCAGGCGAATCAAATCCAGGCCGTTTAAACTGTCAGGAGATTGCTGCTGCACTCACTGTATCCACACGAGTGCGTGAGTGCAACTTCAAGGCTGCATCCGAAACCAGGAAAATGCTGTCTCTGGAGGCTGTATATAGAGGTGCTTTTCAAACTGTTCGGAGACCAGTTTCCTTAAGAGTTCCATTCATACAAAACAGCTGTCAGTTAAGCCATTAACTGATTAGGCAGCAAGGGAGCAAGTCAGCTGCCTATGTTTTTGGATGCAGCCCAAGGTAAAAGTGCTTCACGTGTGCAATAAGTAAATGTCTTATTCACTATGCACTATATGTACAATTGGTTTTATTCTGTATTTTTTTAGAAAATGCGATTGCTAACATGGACATGTAATCCATGGTTGCTGGACTACTGTGTGTACTGTTATTTCCTTCTTCCTAATATATTAACAATTTCTTAATTTGCAAACAAATTACTAAAATTTGATGACTAAACAGAAATCTGAAGAAACTGCTATCTACCATTTCAAATACAATATTATTTTTTCGTTTTGTGTGAAATTGAGTAAATATAGTGCTAAATAAGAGTTTATATATTTTTTTAGCAATTTTATGTTTGTTATTTACTATATTAAATTGTGTGATATATCGGCATTGTATCAGCCTGTCGGCCACCCTGCTCTCTGGATATCGGCATCGTTCATTAAAAAACTCATATCAGTCGACCGCTAATTGTAACTCAACTCAGACTTTATTTATAAAGCACTTTCAAAATTACAAAGTAGACCAAAGTGCTGTACAGAGATAAAAAAACAAAAAAACATTGCATTAATAAAAACAAACACAAAATATTACACCTTAACAGACCATTATTAAAATATCTTATAAAAAGCCAGAAAGCTTTTAAACATGTCAGTAGTGGTGGAACATTTAAGATACAGCGGTAATTCATTCCTCAGTCTCGGAGCTGCGAAGGCGCGATCACCCTAACACTTTCAGACAAGAGTGGAGGACAGTAAGGTGCAGTTGGTTAGGAAAAACGGAGAGCCCTCTGGGATTGGTGAAGGCTGATTAAATCTGAGATGTACCCTGGTGTGAATCTATGCACAGCTTTAAATACAAATAAAAAGCATTTTGTATTGGATTCTGTATTTTATCAGTAGTCAGTGTAGTGAGGCTAGGACAGGTGAAATATTGTCCCTTTTTTATATTTGTTTAAAGGAATAGTTCACCCAAAAATGAAAATTCTCTCATCATTTACTCACCCTCATGTCATCCCAGATGTGTATGACTTTCTTCTGCAGAACACAAATTAAAATTTTTAGAAGAATATTTCAGCTCTGTAGGTCCATAAATGGGTGCCAAATTTGACATTCCAAAAATCACATAGATTAGCATAAATGTAATCCATATGGCTGCAGTGGTTAAATCAATGTTTAAAGAAGCGATATGATAGGTGTGAGTGAGAAACAGATCAATATTTAAGTAAATTTTTGCTAGAAATTCTCCTCCCTGTCCAGTAGGGGGCGTATGCATGAAGAATGTGCATCACCAAAAACACAAGAAGAAGAATGTGAAAGTTAAAGTGGAGATTGACTGAGCAGGGAAGAGAATTTATAGGAAAAGTGTACTAAAATATTGATCTGTTTCTCACCTGCTGATGGCGAGATTTGCGCCACGCGCCTCGCGTCTGACCGAAGTATACTTGGGGCTTATCGCAGAGCCAGTGCTGTCCCATCACTGTCCTCCACAGAGATCAGAAACCCTGTGGACGGATCCCTCAGATTGTTTATTAATCTCACAAGAGCTCCGGCTCATTTACCGTTTCCTACAGCATTTCTTGCTCAGGCATATACACCTGGTCGAATGATAGATCTTCACTGGTGCAGAAGGCACAAATTCGAGGATGAAAAAAAACACTCTCCTCTAGGGTCACGACTTCAAAGCTCCATAACCGATGAGCGAATATTTAGTAAAGTCAATCAGTCATCGACCAAAGGGGAGCAAACCGAGTGGGTGATAAAACACACAACAATCACAAAAAAAACAACAAAAACTGATAAACTGGACAAGAAGCGACAACATGCTGACACACAGCCTGGCGCCATCTTGCTCACTGAAAAAAAGAGTGAACTCTATGTGAACTCCACAGTTTAAGATTAACGGTTTGAGCACATATGAGGTCAGGACGCGGTGATGTAAGATGGAGAGTATTCAGTTACTCTGGGTAAAAAATTATTTAATCAAATTGGACAGTGAAATTATTCCATTTAGCTGGAGGATATAAAAATATATATTTTTAAGCCTACTAAAATCTCATAGTGTTTATTGGTTCACGACTCAAATTTGAAGTCTTATGGTTTGCAGCCAATGGAAAGTGAACATGAGTGGCCACGACACTGGACCACAAAGTAATGGAGATGGTGAACAAGCGCTTAAAGTGGAGCTTAACTTTGACCGCCACTCACCTTCAATTCACATCGCAGTCTCTGTCTTTCCACCTAAGACTGCACCCAAATGCGCGTAGCCCGTTTCTTTTGAGACTCGTAACAGAGCAGCAGCAACATCAACGGCAGCACTCCCGTACATCCATGTTTGTTTAAATCGGTTATGCATTTCCCACATGAGTTTGTGATCAGAACAGTGTATGTGAGCGGAGTGGAACCGGAGCAAGGAGCGGGTTTTTTGAAAATCGGAGCGTCATTGTTTTCTCTCGCTCCAAGAGTGCTCCATTAACGCTCTATCATGAGCACAACACCTGTTAACGGCCCATAATGCAGCAAGAATTCACCATGTGTTAAGCAGTTGTACACACTATTGACACGAAATGCTAATATAAATAATTTCATATACTGTAGATTTGGGCTAATGTTAGTGTTCTAATAAAGCACATTATAGCTTTTCTCCTATTATTGTGTATTTACTTTTTCATTTCAATCATCTTCTGCACGTATGTTTGTGATATTTAAAAGCATACTGAAATAACTTTACAGTGGAGTGGTAGTTAAGCGCAAAATTTTCATGGAGTGAACACGGAGCAAGGTTTCTCTTATCAGCGAGCGGGGTGCGGGAAATGCACAACCCGGAGTGGAGCTAGAGTGGAGTGAATAGAGAATGCTTTAAGTGCGGAGGGGAAATTGTTGCCACTCTGCTTTCATACTCTGGATCTGAACGACTTGACACTCACATTAAAAACACTGATTCTATGTTCCTCAAAATGCATCAAAAACATGGAAAGAACATAATGAACGGATTTGGTGTGAACCAGCCTATAGTGATATACAGTTTCTGAATGTTGAATATATGTTGAGTTGAGTTAGAGATACATTGGAGCATAATAATTATGCAGGTATTAAGTAGAGATTTAATAAAATATTGATATATTGATTTTTTAAAATTTTTATCCCCTTTTCTCCCAATTTGGAATGCCCAATTCCCACTACTTAGTAGGTCCTCATGGTGGCGTGGTTACTCACCTCAATCCGGATGGTTTTACTAACTATGGTTACAGTAGTAAAACCATGATGATTGTTATGAACATAATTACTAGTCTTTTGATCTACCACTTCAGGTATTCCTCTATTAAGGTGTCTTTGACCATGTGAACTGATTTTTTTTTTTTTTTTGTGAATATTTTTTAAATGATAAGAGAATGTGCATCAGTACCACTAGAATGCTTATGTGGGTCTACTATGACCCATATGTGTTTACTATGGTATTCAATGCATTAATCACTGGTAATATTCTTGCAATACATTAACTGTTTTCACTCTCCATTTGTTATGTAATTAAATATGTTTAATACCATATTTACGTTTATATTTATGTGTCATATGCATGTAGCAATTTGTAAAGCGTGTTCGTTTTGTGCTTATAAATTTTGTGTTCCCGGTCAAAAATGAGCAACCCACTAAGATTGTTTATAAATCTCTCATATTGCATATACAGTGCATCCGGAAAGTATTCACAGCGCTTCACTTTTTCCACATTTTGTTATGTTACAGCCTTATTCCAAAATGGATTAAATTCATTATTTTCCTCAAAATTCTACAAACAATACCCCATAATGACAATGTGAAAGAAGTTTGTTTGAAATCTTTGCAAATTTATTAAAAATAAAAAATGAAAAAAATCACATGTACATAAGTATTCACAGCCTTTGCCATGACACTCAAAATTGAGCTCAGGTGCATCCTGTTTCCACTGATCATCCTTGCGATGTTTCTACAACTTGATTGGAGTCCACCTGTGGTAAATTCAGTTGATTGGACATGATTTGTAAAGGCACACACCTGTCTATATAAGGTCCCACAGTTAACAGTGCATGTCAGAGCACAAACCAAGCCATGAAGTCCAAGGAATTGTCTGTAGACCTCCGAGATAGGATTGTATCGAAGCACAGATCTGGTGAAGAGTACAGAAAAATGTCTGCAGCATTGAAGGTCCCGATGAGCACAGTGGCCTCCATCATCCATAAATGGAAGAAGTTTGGAACCACCAGGACTCTTCCTAGAGCTGGCCGCCCGGCCAAACTGAGCGATCGGTGGAGAAGGGCCTTCGTCAGGGAGGTGACCAAGAACCCGATGGTCACTCTGACAGAGCTCCAGCATTTCTCTGTGGAGAGAGGAGAACCTTCCAGAAGAACAACCATCTCTGCGGCACTCCACCAATCAGGCCTGTATGGTAGAGTGGCCAGACAGAAGCCACTCCTCAGTAAAAGGCACATGACAGCCCGCCTGGAGTTTGCCAAAAGGCACCTGAAGGACTCTTAGACCATGAGAAACAAAGATTGAACTCTTTGGCCTGAATGGCAAGCGTCATGTCTGGAGGAAACCAGGCATCACCTGGCCAATACCATCCCTACAGTGAAGCATGGTGGTGGCAGCATCATGCTGTGGAGATGTTTTTCAGCGGCAGGGACTGGGAGACTAGTCAGGATCGAGGGAAAGATGAATGCAGCAATGTACAGAGACATCCTTGATGAAAACCTGCTCCAGAGCGCTCTGGACCTCAGACTGGGGCGAAGGTTCATCTTCCAACAGGACAACGACCCTAAGCACACAGCCAAGATAACAAAGGAGTGGCTCCGGGACAACTCTGTGAATGTCCTTGAGTGGCCCAGCCAGAGCCCAGACTTGAACCCGATTGAACATCTCTGGAGAGATCTGAAAATGGCTGTGCACCGACGCTCCCCATCCAACCTGATGGAGCTTGAGAGGTCCTGCAAAGAAGAATGGGAGAAACTGCCCAAAAATAGGTGTGCCAAGCTTGTAGCATCATACTCAAAAAGACTTGATGCTGTAATTGGTGCCAAAGGTGCTTCAACAAAGTATTGAGCAAAGATTGTGAATACTTATGTACATATGATTTTTTGTTTTGTTTTTTATTTTTAATACATTTGCAAAGATTTCAAACAAACTTCTTTCACGTTGTTATTATGGGGTATTGTTTGTAGAATTTTGAGGAAAAGAATTAATTTAATCCATTTTGGAATAAGGCTGTAACATAACAAAATGTGGAAAAAATTAAGCGCTATGAATACTTTCCGGATGCACTGTATTATCACAAGATGTTGCATTAGATCTTTTTTTTTTTTTATTATGACAGGTTTTATACTCCTTTAAAAATATATATATATTTCTGTGATAGAACAATTAATTGAACTGAGCTCATACCGGGCTAGTGAGGGGCATTTATTATATATAATTATATAATAAATAAACAACCACTTGCTTGAGCTGAACAAAATATGTGTCATTTTAAAGCTTAGAAACTTTACAATGCATATAGCTGATCCTACCAATTCTTAAATAATTGTTTTTAATTTTCTGACAAATAAGATCTGTTTCATTCTCATCAGTTGCAAATTTGTTATCACAACAATTATATTCAGAGTAGCTATGTGATATATATCATTGGAAATGTCTCAATTTGTAGAATGCAATGAGCAAATTTGTTTCACTCAGAGGCCATACTGCAGTGAGTATTAGTGTATGAAATTCCCACTGACACACATATATATAATAAACAGGAGTGTCTTTTTGTCACGTTTTTCCTTAGACATACACTATATTGCCAAAAGTATTCGCTCACCCATCCAAATAATTGAATTCAGGTGTTCCAATCACTTCCATGGCCACAGGTGTATAAAATGAAGCACCTAGGCATGCAGACTGCTTCTACAAACATTTGTTAAAGAATGGGCCGCTCTCAGGAGCTCAGTGAATTCCAGCGTGGTACTGTGATAGGATGTCACCTGTGCAACAAGTCCAGTTGTGAAATTTCCTCGCTACTAAATATTCCACAGTCAACTGTCAGTGGTATTATAACAAAGTGGAAGCGATTGGGAATGACAGCAACTCAGCCACGAAGTGGTAGGCCACGTAAAATGACAGAGCGGGGTCAGCGGATGCTGAGGCGCATAGTGCGCAGAGGTCGCCAACTTTCTGCAGAGTCAATCGCTACAGACCTCCAAAGTTCATGTGGCCTTCAGATTAGCTCAAGAACAGTGCATAGAGAGCTTCATGGAATGGGTTTCCATGGCCGAGCAGCTGCATCCAAGCCATACATCACCAAGTGCAATGCAAAGCTCCGGATGCAGTGGTGTAAAGCACGCCACCACTGGACTCTAGAGCAGTGGAGACGCGTTCTCTGGAGTGACGAATCACGCTTCTCCATCTGGCAATCTGATGGACGAGTCTGGGTTTGGCGGTTGCCAGGAGAACGGTACTTGTCTGACTGCATTGTGCCAACTGTGAAGTTTGGTGGAGGGGGGATTATGGTGTGGGGTTGTTTTTCAGGAGCTGGGCTTGGCCCCTTAGTTCCAGTGAAAGGAACTCTGAATGCTTCAGCATACCAAGAGATTTTGGACAATTCCATGCTCCCAACTTTGTGGGAACAGTTTGGGGATGGCCCCTTCCTGTTCCAACATGACTGCACACCAGTGCACAAAGCAAGGTCCATAAAGACATGGATGAGCGAGTTTGGTGTTGAAGAACTTGACTGGCCTGCACAGAGTCCTGACCTCAACCCGACAGAGCACCTTTGGGATGAATTAGAGCGAAGACTGCGAGCCAGGCCTTCTCGTCCAACATCAGTGTCCGACCTCACAAATGCGCTTCTGGAAGAATGGTCAAAAATTCCCATAAACACACTCCTAAACCATGTGGAAAGCCTTCCCAGAAGAGTTGAAGCTGTTATAGCTGCAAAGGGTGGGCCGACGTCATATTAAACCCTATGGATTAAGAATGGGATGTCACTTAAGTTCATATGCGTCTAAAGGCAGATGAGCGAATACTTTTGGCAATATAGTGTATATATAACAGAAAATAATATGTAGTAACTTACAGCAGACTATCCCGATTCAAACAAGCCAAAACGCAACATAATATGATGAGTAGATCTTGAAATATTCTTCAAAGAGTGTAAATAGAAAGATGGTGCACTCAATACACATTGTGTATGTGTGTGTGTGTGTGTGCGTGCGCACATGTCTGAGGACTTTGTGTGCATACACACATCCACATATGTGCTCATCTAAGTTGTTGTGGAGCATCTACTAAGATTTTCACCATCTTCACACTTGTGGTTATGATGTGATTTGATTTGATTAAAGGATTGGGATGCTCCTGAACACTTAATATTTCTGTATTTTGTAGTCTAATCTATTCATTTCCAATGACCGGTCATTTTTGACAGGGAACAACACAAGCATAACAAAGTGAAAATATACCAAGCAGCGATAACGGGCCCAAGCACCATGAGTCCATTTCCACCCGGTGGCTTTCGGAAAACAATGCAAGGTGGACACATGCATTTGGCATTGGACATTATTCTAAACAATTTTGAAGCAATTTTGGGAAATATAAGAGGTCTATTTTAAAGTCTGTTGTAAGAGCCACACTTCCTGCTGCCGGGTGGTGGCACTATGACCTTGACCCAAAATAGTCACATCCATTTGATTAACCCCCAAGACTAAACATACATGATCTAAATCACACATTGCACACAGAAGATATGAGAAACTTCCTGTTTGAGTTGGGGTTCTCAAGTTTGGACTCGGACTCGAGTCCAAGTTACGAGCCCAGTTTTAATGGACTTGGATGCATTTTTACTCAGACTTGACTCGGATTCGAGCCTTTGGAATATAGGATTTTTTTCCGAGTCCAGCCGAGTCCATGACATTGGTGATGCAATGAAAAAATTAATAAATAACAAAACAGAAATCAATGAACACATCTCTGTTTGCATGCAGTTCTATTAGCCCCTGAAGTCATAGACATAGCCAGAGTTGTTTCACTGTATTTAAGCAAAGACACACACGCACAGGCACACATATCAATCAACCAATACACTTGAACGTTACTACAGAGAGTACTGTATAACATCAACTACCGAGGTGGCTGACACGACGAAAACAAAGACAGGTATGTATCCAATGTAATAGAAACTAAACAAGGCAGTTTCACATGACACATGACCTGACAACTGGTAAAATTGCATGTGGCATTTGTGCAGCCAAGACGGTGCTCGCATTGCGGTTTCATCGTGGTTAAAATCTTAAAATCAAGAACTTCATGGAGTCAAGTCACCCACATCATGTCTCTCACAGTTTACTAAAAACAGCATATTGAAATAAAAATTCATACAAATAGTATTAATATTTGATATTAAGTCTTTTTGGGCATAATGTATCTACACATGTGGGCTTCTGTAGTCTCTTGTGGTCCACGCACTGTTGTCAGCTTGAACTGGTCCATTACTGATTAACAGTTTTATTGATTCACACAATTGACAAAGAAAAGCAAAACATATATTCACAGAATCAACATTAACCATTATTCACTTCCCCCCTCCCAATCCCCAACCCCACCCTGACCCTCAACAAATATCCCTGTGGTCACACTTGAAAATACATACCAAAAAAAAAAGAAAGAAAAAATCCATATAAAAATAAATACAAATAATCACACACATTTAAAGCTGCACTTCTCTCTCCACTGCCTCTCCCCGAGAACCCTCCAAGAAGCCCAAGTAGCTGCCCCATTTTTTATTAAATTAATCTAAATTGCCTAGCTTTCTACATGACATTTCCTCGAATGCCGCCACCCTCCCCATCTCTGTGCACCACTCTTGAAATGAGGGCGCTCCAACCGACTTCCATCCCCTAAGAACAATCTGTCTGCCAATCATAACACTGGCTAGGACCCAATTTTTTATACATTTATCCCCTATATTAATGACCACCTCATCGCCTAAAATACAGAGTCTGGGACAAAATGAAATTTGAGTGCCCAATACGTCACACATAATACTCTGAACCTTCAACCAAAATTCTTGGATCTTAACACACCACCAGAAAAAATGGGTTGTGTCTCCATCTTTTGATTGGCATCACCAACAGGTGGGTGTATCTTTCAGACCAAGCCTATACAATCTAGAGGTGGTCCAATAGAATTGATGTAAAATCTTAAATTGCATCAGTCGCTTTCATCTCTAGATGTAGACTTGAAGTTTTTTAGAATCCTAGCTCACACTCCCTCCTCCATTACCAAGTTTACATCTTTCTCACATAATCTCTTTAGAGAAGCCGAAGCTCCATCCACCAGGCTCTGAATTAGCAGGGAGTAATACACTGATGCCTCGTGACCTTTTCCAAAAGCAGTAAACGCCACTCCCAGAGTATCTGCAGCTGTAGGGGGGTGTATGCTACTCCCAAAAATAGTACAGAGCAGGTGGTGCAGCTGTAACTACCTAAAGAACTGAGACCTGGGAATCCCAAAATGTTGAACCATGTTTTCAAAGGATCTCAACACTCCACTCTCATATAGGTCACAGAGCGTATTAACCTCCCTCTCAATCCACTCTGTCCAGCAGAAAGGGGACTTATTAATTCATAATTTTGGGTTCAGCCATGTGCTCGAAGCTACATTTAAATAAATGTCCGAATTAAACACACTGGACACTTTTGTCCATACCAAGTTCAAATGCGAGATTACGGGGTGTAACTTAACTTCTCCGGTTAGTTTGATAGAAAGGCTTTGCAATGGCGAAATAGGGGCAAGAACTTCCTGTTCAATACAAAACCAGGGAGGGGCTCTCTCAGGTGGAAGAGACCAATGAGCCAAATGTCTGAGACCGAATGCATAATAATAAAACAAAATCTTGGGTAGGCCTAACCCACCTTTGTCAATCGGCCTATGCAACTTACTGAAATGTAATCTGGGATGTTTACCATTCCAAATGAAGGACTTCCCTATGCTATCAAATTGCTTGAAATAAGAGAGGGGAACATCTATAGGGAGAGATTGCAGCAAGTAATTGAATTTTGGAATACAATTAATTTTAATAACATTAATCTTCCCAATCATAGATAAATGTAATGAAGCCCACCTGCCCACATCGCTCGAAAACCTTTTTATTAAAGGGTCAAAATTAACTCTAACTAAATCACACAAATTTGCTGGGAATAAAATACCCAAATACTTAATGCCCTGTTTGGGCCACTGGAAGGCGCTCGGCTGAAAAGCCGTTACCGGGCAGTACGCTGTCAGAGCCAGAGTCTTAGATTTAGACCAATTAACTCTGTATCTTGAGAACTTGGAAAAGGAATTAATAATTCTGTGGAGGCAAGGCATAGATCTGGTGGGGTCGGAGACGTATTATAAAATATCATCAGCGTAAAGCAAAAGCTTATGCGCCACACCTCCCGCCACCACCCCTGGAAAATCGTCATCCTTTCTTATCGCGGCTGCTAATGGTTCCAGGGCCAGACAGAACAATAAGGGGGAAAGAGGGCAACCCTGCCGGGTGCCCCTGTCCAGAGTAAAATAATCTGAAATTAATCCATTTTTTTGTACCGCCGCTACCGGGTGTCTATAAAGTAACTTCATCCAATAAAAGTTTTCCTGAACCCTTACATTTCCAAAATCTTAAAAAGATAATCCCATTCTACCATATCAAATGCCTTTTCAGCATCAAGTGCGATGGCAGCGACCGGAGTCTGATCATTCGCCACTGACCACATGATATTGATGAAACGCCTTATGTTATCAGAACAGCTGCGGCTGTTGAATAAACCCCACCTGATCTATATGTATAAGAGATTTCATAACGTTACTTAATCGGTTAGCCAGAATTTTTTATACCATTTTTTACATCTAGCTGGATCAGGGAAATTGGACAGTAACTCTTACACTCGCTTGGATCTTTGTCCTTTTTAAGAACCAGACTGATTCAGGCTTGTGTCATGGTTGGGGGAAGCTTTCCATTCTTTAATGATTCCATATAAACTTCTATCATAACTTGCCTGTAGGCAAGGCCTTAATTACCTCACCAAACTCCTCCAAGGTTATCTCAGAATCAAGAGAATTTTTTTGCTCAGTTTAGGAAGTTCTAATAGTTCCACAAAATTTCTAATATCCTCTTCAGTAGACGAAGATGTGGAACTATAAAGATCAAGATATAATTCTTTAAAAGCATTATTTATATCAGTGGCCGAGGTAAATATTTCATCACTAGCAGATTTCCCTGAGGGAATGGTAGAAAAAGACTCTGTTTTATTTATCTAGCCAGATGTTTTCCTGCCTTGTCCCCCGACTCAAAGTATGACTGTTTTGCCCTGAATAGCCAAACCTCCACCTTCCGCAACAAAATAGTATGATATCTGTATTTCAATCGGGTCAATTCTCTGAGGCTATTAGACGACATTCGGTGCTTCAGCTCTGCCTCTGCACTTTTAATATTCCCTTCCAATTCCACGAGTTCTTGTGCTTTGGATTTTTTGGTGAAAGTGGCATACTGTATAATCCGGCCCCTAAGAACCGCCTTAAGTGCCTCCCAAGCCACGCCCACAGAGGATACTGAGGACCAGTTGGTCTCCATATAGAAATTGATTTCAGCCTTTAGCGTTTGTTGGAATTCATGATTTTGCAAGAAGGATACATTAAAGCGCCAACTATATGTTTTCCTTTTCTTCATATGTGGCAACACCTCTAAACACACCAGGGCATGATCTGAGATCTGACTAAAATGTTTCCAATTGAGCAATCAACGACAGATGAAATGAGGGACTTAGATATAAAAAATAAAATAAAAAAAATCTATTCTAGAGTAAATCTTATGGACTGATGAAAACAAATTATACTCCCTCCCAGATGGGTTAAAACGTCTCCAAATATCTGTAAGACAAATATTTTTACACATCCTGTGAAGTGTCAGTGTTGCTTTAGGGGGCTTGCACACTTTTGCTTCACTATGATCAATGACGGAGTCCATCAAAAGATTAAAGTCTCCTCCCAATATTATATCATGAGGGGTGCCAGCGGTTTGCAACATCCCTTCAAGATCTATCAAAATCCTGATCATCGATGTTAGGTGCATAAATATTAGCTAAAATAAGACTTTGTCCCTGAATTTCAGCTAAAACAATAATGACTCTCCCTAATTTATCTTTACTCTGTTTGAGACATTTGAATTGTAGATGTTTACTTAGTGTAATGACTCCCCTGCTCTTACTCGAGCCAGCACTATAAAAAAATGCCCACCCCATATCTTACCACATTTTTCAGCTTCCTGCAGAGAAAGTGCATTTCTTGAAGTAACACTATATCAGATTTCTTACGCTTAAGAGAAATAACCTTCCTCCTTTTTATGGAGTGCCCCAACCCATTCACATTCCACGTCTGCTATGTCGAGCAGACTCGGAATGAGCCCATCCAGGAATTCCACCATATCCCGTCCCTCCACTCCCTCCAGGACTTGCACGATACGGATGTTATTCCGCCGGCTACAGTTTTCCATGTCCTCCAACTTCTCCCAGACACGCTCCAAATCTGCCTTGATCGCTAGTGGATTAGCAGGTAATTCCTTATCCGATGACTCCAGATAATCGATCTGGTTCTCGACATCCCCCACTCTTGTGACCACATCAGTAAATTTCGCCTCCATGGTAGTGATCGATCGATGTATCACAGCAAGATCCTCCAAGTCAGCAACGACCTTTGTCAGCATTGGTAACATGTTCAACATCTCTCGCAGCAGTTCCTGCATCTCTCCGACCAAATCGATTCCCGGGCCCGCGGCCTGCATAGCAGTGTCAGCATGAGCACATAAGTGTCTTTTAATGTCTCCAGAGCCTGAGGAATTTTAATTCTTTGACATATTGTCCTCCTAGTACAGTTATGGAACAGAGTGTATCGATTCTCACCGGTTTATGGTATTAAAACTAGCAAAGTTTTTTAGCCTATATCTCTTGACACTTTTGATAGAGAATTCTGTTAAATTTTTGACTCAGAATTATTATTCTCCATGTTTTTGCTGTTAAAGAAGAGCTCAGTGAAATTTTCTTTGGTTGGTATTTAAAGATTTCCAACGGATTGCAGACCAACATGGCTGCCGCTCAAGCAAATATCAATTTTTTATTTTTTTTTTAATCTTCTGTGGCAGCTGCTGCGAGACGCACACAGACGCATCAGGGATTTAGGTACACGAGCATCACGCAGAACTGCCCCTGCATTGTGCGGTTTCCTGCAAATTAACTAGAAAATCATGTCCCTGACGACATGGCCCTAATATTATCAGTGGGCTTTTCCAGTGTTTTTGGATGTAGCATTTTCAGTCAAATTGTGAGACATAACTTCTCAGAGAAGTAATTACTACTGTGTTGAATTTGTATGTACTGTATTTTCCCAAATCAGTTGGCAGATAGAGATAAAAATTCAGAAATTAATCTCAGTATAGACTATTATTTCTTTAGATAGGGATAATTTTAAATAAAACTAAATTAAATTGAATTGTCAAATTGATAATGAAGTAGAAATAAAAACTAAATTAAAATTCGAAACATAATTACCTTGGTTGTAATGACTAACACAGCTTTCACTTTCTTTTATCACAGTTTAAGCTTGAGTGGAGGAGAAAAAGCAACAAATAATTGAAATGTCGACAACGCAATAAGAATTGTGTTGAAGGACAGTTTTGTCTTCAGACACCTAAAGAATATGCTTTAATTCTGAAACCACTTAGAAGTCTGTTCAGCAGGATACTAATCATAAAATGTATATATGAGGTTTTTTTGTTACATTTTTATTGACAAACTGTTTTTCTTAGTTGTGAAGTTTAAAATAAGCTTAAAATATTGATGTTGAGTTTACAGTTACAGTTTTAATTCAGATTCATGAACAGATTCATTCGGCTCGGACTCGGCCTGTTATGGACTCGGTCTTGAGTCCGACTCGGCCCCTTTTGGACTCTGACACAACTCAGACTCATTTGTTTAAAGACTCGGACTTGACTCAGACTCGACTAAGGTGGACTCGAATCCAATACTACTTCCTGTTTCCCATTTGTCGCCATTAATTTAATGTCTCGCCATGGCAACACTGTTCGATATATCAAAAATCTGTTCACAACTTAGCATCTTCATTGTCTGGGCATAATATTTTCTAAATGTGGTGACAGTCTCGCGAATCCCCTAGTAGGAGTATTTAAAAGTTCAGAGACTGCAATATTCAAAACAATCCAAAATGGCAGACTTACTGTTGGGCAGAGCTAATAACTGTAATTATGAAAGTTGTCTGGCATGAAGAGAACAATATATGTACCAATTTTGGTGACTGTAGGTGAAAATGGGGGTGCTACAGAGCCCCCTTATATGCCTATTTTCAAAGGGGTGCTACAGAGCTCCCCACTCCCACCCCCCCCCCACACTATGCAGCTTTGCCCAGCCCTAATAGCGGATGACTCTGATGTGTATGCAAAATTTCAAGTACCCCAAAATTACAGAAAACCTTGAAATAATAAAAAAAAATATAGCTGCAAGCAGCGATGATGTGCCCAAGTACTACGCTGCCATTGCCACCTGGTGGCCCTAGGAAAACAAAGCATGGTGGGTGCATGCATTTGAGAAGGTAAATATAAGAGGATTATTTCAAAGTCACAAAGTGTCACACTTCCTGTTGTCAGTTGGCCGTGACCCACAATAGCCGCATCAGTGTGATCAGCCCCATGACCAAACATACAGCTCAACTTTGATCTAAATCACTCAATGCATAGACACTTTCTGATTCCCTTTTTTTTGCCATAAATTTATTGTCTTGCCATGGCGACACCGTTCGATATATAAAAAAATCCGTTCACAATTTATCATCATCAATGTCTTGGGATCATGTTGATCAAATTTGGTGAGAATCGCATGATTTCTGTAGGAGGAGTATTTAAAAGTTCAGAGTATGTGATTGTCAAAAAAATCCACATTCAATCCAAAATGGCCAGCTTCCTGTTGGGCACAGCTAATGACTGTAATATGGAAAGTTGTCCTGCATGATGAAGTATATATGTACCGAGTTTGGTGACTGTAGGTCAAACTGACTCCATCACTTTAGTCAAAAGGGGGCACTACCGAGCCCCCACTCCACACCCATGTCTTAGCTTTTACCTTCGCCTAATGGCCAACAACTCGTGTGTGCCGAATGTCATGAAATTTTAAGCATATTAAGAGCCTCAAAACACTCAAATATACAAATAAAGAATAAAGTTTGATGCGTTAAAATGGCAAAACTATTTAAGATATCAAGAATCCTTTCACAAAATTACATCAGCGATGTCTTGACATTATTCTGTCCAAGTTTGACATGATTTAGATAAATATAAGAGGATTTTTTCAAAGCTTGTTGTAACTGCCACACTTCCTGCTGCCAGTTGGTGGCGCTAAGACCATGACCCACAATAGCCACATCCATGCGATCAGCCCCCATGAACAAATAGACAGTTATTATTTAATTCACACAATGCACGCAGAAAATATGTGACACTTCCTTTTTCCCTTTTTTTCAATAAGTTTTTTGCCTCGCCATGGCAACACCATTCGATAAATCAAAAATCCATTCGCGATTTGCATCTTCAGTGTCTTACATAATATTACCTAAATTTGGTGACAATCACATGAATCCCCTAGGAGGAGTATTCAAAAGTTCAGGGCCTTCAATTTTCAAAAAATACACATTCAATCCAAAATGGCCGACTTTCTGTTGGGCGAGCTAATGACTTGAATTTTGAAAGTTGTCCGGCTTGTTGAGATAAATATATGTAGCAAGTTTGGTGACCATAGAAGAAACTGGCCCCACCACTTTTGTCAAAAGGTGGGGCTACAGAGCTCCCCAGCCACGCCCATGTGTTATCTTTTGCCCAGGCCAAATGGCCGACAACTCTGTGTTTGGCAACTAATCCAGGAATTTCTCTTTTCCGGTTGTCACAACATAAACAGTTACGTTGCCACGATGAAGGTTTGGTCATCAAATTGTGGTGCAGTTAGGAAATGGCCACGTAATTTGTCTAGCTGGGATTACAAAATGACTGTATTTGCTGCGTCTTTTCTCAAATTTTGTGATGCAATTTGCTGCATTTTTTGGGGTTGTTTTGCAGTGAAATCATTATATACCTCAGTAATTGTGTTAATTACATTGTAAATGCAATTACATGTAAATATTTTAGTGCATAATAACTGAATATGCAGTTAGCAACCAAAAAACAATAAAAAATACACACAAAAATACCATACATTCAGTTGAACCTGTGGGTATTGGAAGACCCTTAATTATTTTTGTATTAAAAATGTCTGCCTCAGAGAATGCAAAAAACGTATCTACGTTTAAAATAGACGTACATTAAGTCTGTAGACTAAAAGCACAAATGAGGATTCAGTAAATAGGCCTGTTGCCATTATTACATTTGTCTGATATTTAAATCTGGTATATGGCCGTATATGAACAAATACAACTAGTGTTCATATATTTGAGCGTTTTTGCACTCATTTAAATAATGCACACCATTACCAGTATTTAAAACTTCACAGCCTGCAATTTTCAGAAAATCCAGAATGGCCGACTTCCTGTGTGGCAGAGCTAATGACTGTGAGAATGAAAGTTGTTTGGCTTGATCAGTACGATATATGACTGTAAGTGAAAATGGGGGTGCTACAGAGCCTCCCTTACATGCCAGTTTTCAAGGGGGTGCTACAGAACCCCCCTACACACAATTTATTTTTGTGTTTTCAGATACCATATGTGTCCAATTGGATTAAGTTAAAAATAAAATCGTACGGGAAAAAAAGTCATCCAGGTCAAAATTACCAGAACACAACATAAGGGTTAAGTTTACAGTGATAACCAGGGCTTGACATTAACACCCACCCACCTGCCAAATGCAGGTAAAAATCGGCAGTGTCAAGTAACCCTTACTAGCCACTTTAGCAGATGGCCACAGCCAAAGCAAAGTTAATTGTATTCATCTCGCTTCCAACATTTTATAAGCAGTAAATATGCCTCTCATATCTGACACGCATCTCAGCGGGGAAAATGAGGTGTAGTCTCGTGCGAGCCACTGCAGCGCACATCAGCATGCTCCAGAGATAGAACCAGAGCTATGGGACAGCGCAGGGCGAAACTTGCGTGATTCAGTCGGGCTTCGATCTTGCGGCGGCCAGCAGAGACCACAAAACTTAAGTGACCCATTTGAATTCTTCAGACATTCTAGTAAAAAGCTCTATATGCAGGATGTCGAATCTCTCAAACTGATAGACAGCCGTGACATTATAAACAGCACTGACGAGGTTACGGGGCCTGGGTAGCTCAGCAAGTAAAGTCACCAACTACCACACCTGGAGTCGCAAGTTCGAATCCAGGGTGTGCTGAGTGACTCCAGTCAGGCTTCCTAAGCAACCAATTGGCCTGGTTGCTAGGGTGGATAGAGTCACATTGGGTTAACCTCCTCGTGGTCATCATAATGTGGTTCTCGCTCTCGGTGTGGTGCATGGTGAGTTGTGCGTGGATGCCGCAGAGAATAGCATGAAGCCTCCACAAGCGCTAGGTCTCCTCGGTAACGTGCTCAACAAGCCACGTGATAAGATTCGCGGATTGATGGTCTCAAACGCGGAGGCAACTGAGATTCGTCCTCCGCCACCCGGATTGAGGCGAGTCACTACGCCACCATGAGGACTTAGAGCGCATTGGGAATTGGGCATTCCAAATTGGGGAGAAAAGGGTTAAAAATTTTAAAAAAAAGCACTGACGAGGTAAAGAGATAACAGTGCGCCCCGCATCAACATCGATTACATTTGTATTTTTTTTTTAATACACCTCATCATTCAAACTAAAAAGTTTTTACTGCAAAATCAATTAGGGTGATTCTATAAGACTTCATTTTTATTATTAATAATTATTCTGTCATCATTCTGTCACCTTTATCTTGATCCAAACCCTTAGGACTTTCTTCCATTAATGGAAAAAAAGATTGATGTATTTTTCCATTCATGGAATAACAAATGCAATGAAAGTAAATAGTGACTGAGTTTAGTCTACTTAACATCTACATTTTATTATCTATTTTGTACTCCATGGAATTATTAACTTTGAAAGTTGTAGTTAAATGTTTCTAAACATGTTTAGGTCCTTAGTTTTTCATAACAAATGCTATTGTTGATTTTTTAGGAAGACTATCTGTATTTGCCTAACCACAGTAATGTGGAGCCATGTATGGTCTTACCTGTGGCAATGACTTTTTATTATTACAAATGCCACTGTTAAAAAATTGAACTTTTATAAAGGCAAGTACATTTTAGAATGGTTAAAGGGGTTAAAATCTGGACTTCCATAGACCAATGGACAAATTATTGACAAAGTTTTCCTCTTGTTTTGTCCTACTCCAGTTAACTGGTCATGTTTGCCTTCAGATATTCTAAGAGATTACTTAAAGAGGCCCTATTATGCTTTTTGGGATTTTACCTTTACTTTAGTGTGTAGTATAGCTGTTTGTGCATGTAAAAGGTCTGCAAAGTTACAAAGCACAAAGTCCACGCCAAAGGGAGCTACTTTCTCCCACAGAAAACACTGCTCCTGATTTGCCTGAAACGCCTGGTTTGCAGTCCAGCCATTACTTCCGTGACATAGCTATGTCACCATGAAACACATTTGCATAATACCCACCTACTGGCAACTTTAAGCTGAAACTCGGTTATGGTAAGGGGTGTTACATTTCCGACACTTAAGCGGTTGACCAATCACAACAGACTGGGCCAGCTGACCAATCAGAGCAGACTGGGATTTTCGGAAAGGGGGGCTTTAAAGAGACAGGAGCTAAAACAGAGCGTTTCAGACAGAGGGTGAAAAGAGGTACTGCAGCAGTGTACAGTATGAGAAAAATTATGTGTTTTTTGAACATTAAAGCATGTAAACTTATTCTAGTAGACCCCCAATATAAAATGATGAACCTGTAAATGAGCATAATATGGGCTCTTTAGATCATTAGGCTTGTGTCCTGCTGAACTCAAATCATTCTTGTTCATATAAAATGTCCAAAACAAATGCGTACAGTTGGAACACCACTAGCCTCAGTGGATGGTTAGCCAAAAAGTTAATGTTAAGCCCTGGTGATGACGTGATAAATATATTTATAATATTTATTTTTACGTAATAAATATAGTGACACAAGCATAAGTGTTTATAATTATAGCAATAAGCCACACTTCTTTATAATCTTCCCTGAGGTCCAATGATAATGTCATAAAAGTATTTTCGCACCAAAACAATTTAGTAATATGTGATCATTTTCCACACTGTTTTTGACCCTCTGCCTGAAACGCTCAGTTTTGGCCTAAACGCCTCCTTAAAACTTGAGCATAAATGCCCACTGTTATGATCATGCAGCCCCTCAAATTCAGCAAACTCAGTCGGAAGAGAATGAACAAACCCCTCAACTTTAATCAACAAAATTGCTGGGTTTACACAACGTACATTCAACACATTGCATCGGAATATATTAAACTCTTCATCTCGAGCACAACTGATATCACTCAGCACCATAAACTATCAGACAGTCATGACATTTAAAATATTCATGAATGAAATGGTTGACTTACATTTTTTTTATCTTGTCCAAGTGTTTTTAACTGCCCCATCCTTCAATAACAGTTCCTTTGCAAAGCTTGAATCGTATTATGAATGTTTCACAAGCAATCCATGCTGACATGAGCTGAAAAAACGAACACTCAAAGTCCAAAGCACATTGAAACGACACACACGCATACTGAAGGGACACTGAGGTATACATCGACGGAAACACTTTGAAACGGTCAAAGAAGTCCATCTATGTTTACATAAACCAACAAATAAAAATAGCGCAGATGGGCGAAAGGACACGTCCATGATGCGTTTGAGCTCAAAACAACAAGAGGCAGCAGCTGAATGAAAGAGAATTGCTTCTCCCTTTCAGAGTTGACACCACATCTTTTAAAAGCGGCGAGATACATAACGGCAGTCAAAGAGTAGTGGCGGTCTGTGTAGTTCATGTTTATATACAAAAATAATTCAAAATAGCCAAGACCATAACCCTTTGATGTTATGTTAGGAATAGTTAGACACACAAGGCCTGCTCTCTTGTCTTGAACCCAGTTGGCGGAGCCAAGGGTGCGATGACGCATGTTGTGGGATGTGTAAATACAAATGAGCAATGTTTCGTGACATCACAAACAGACAGACGTTTCAGCAGGGTGGCAACTATAAATGCTCAGACTGGGGAGGAAGTTTTGAGTTCTGAAATGTACAGTATGTTTTTATTGGACAGTTACCTCCTTATATGTCTAAATATCAAGGAAAATTTGATTCTCCATTTCATGACTCCTTTAAATTGAATACTGAGAGTTACAGAGATCCAACCAATCCCATCATATCACCAGTGAACCTTTGAGCAGTGCACTTAATGCTCTGCTTGGATGAGTTTGCAGTTAGTGAACTTTGGTTGAAATGTATGTTAGACAAGTAACATTCACTGCACAGAAGTTTTACATATTTTATTTTGTTTATCTCAAATATATTTGAACATGCATTGAATGTGTCAAGCAGTGCAGTGTAGTTAGTCTTTCATATGAGTCATTTACAGTATCCAACAAGAGCAGGCATTTTACCGCCGCTATCACCATGTGAATGTGTCATTAGCAGCTCTAAACCGCTAAGGGGCGCTATAACCATAGAATTTCAACAGGCCAGAGCTGAACGCCTCAAAGCTCTTTCCAAGAACATCACGACCATTCAATTGGAGGAGGTAATGCATGTTAAGCTTATTTTGCCAACCGCCATAAAATAAAAGAAGAAGAAGAAACAGAAGAAGAACAAATGCAAAAACGTCACAACATTGAATTGCTGGAGGGATGCAGCAATGGAGATGCATCATAAACACTTTCCTGCAATATTCAGCATTCACAAGGACTCGTATGCATCGGAGAGTTATATGTTTGCATTTTATTAATTCAAATTTCATTATAGAGAATTATCATTTGTGAGTATTTTTATACATATACACAGATGTTATGAGCGGGCATCATTAGGCAGCATATTCAAACAACTGTAACTTCCAAAAACTGTCAAGATTGTAAACCTGTGATTTCTTTTAATGTGCCAATAGGCTAGCTTATATTTTCTATTTTTAAACAGGATTATCAAATGTGAATTAATTTATATGTATACCATTGTGTCATATTTTATTTTATCCTGGCGATAAAAAACAAAAGAAAAAGTGAACAGAGAATTATTCTTTATGAAAGGATCAAATGAAATACTGTAAAATATTTTTAAAAATAATCAAAATTTTCCATTACATTATTTAGGCTGGAAGTATTGTGACCACATTATATGTATAATATTTCTCAATACATGTGTTTCAGTTTTCCGCTACATGTAATAACCAGAAATGATATGCAGTTCAAAACTGTAGGTTATGTGCTTTTTTATTTGTTATCTGTTTGGTATTTTATAAGTAGTTAATATTTGCTATTAACCGATGTTGCCCCAAAGCTCAATAACATTGATTATTTTTCACCCAGGAGTGAAGAGCACCTGAAAACAGCATGGCTAGTTTTTCCCATTCTGTTTCCTGTCTCCACTCTTAATATTTTCTTAATACTACGTATAATAATACATAAACACACACTTTATTAAAATAAACAATCACAAAGTATTTTAAACGTGGAAATAAAATGTCTAAAGAGAGTGAGTTATAATAACTGAAAGTAAACATTGGTGGTTCTCTTGGTGATCAGAGGCTAGTAGTGAGGCGGGCGTTTTCTCCAGTGAGGTGTCCTTGGTCTTGGTCAATCCTGTAAAATCACTGTATTGTTAATTAAGAAATGGCATGATTAGTAGAGCGTCGGTTTGTGGTTTTGATTCTGCTCGTGGTGCGGGTTCAAAACCAACTTTTCTTCCCATCTCATGTCAGCAGCGAAGACTGACTCTCTCCTTTAATAAACATTAAAGTATTTGATAGGGTTTTGTGGAGACACAAGTTTAAGGCAAACAATACCAAACGTTACAAGACACCAGCCATGGTGCAAACTGGCTTAATAAATAAAATACAAACCTTGCCATGCTGAAAATACTGAATGTCTTGGCATATGTATTGAATGTGAATAAATGTGTGTATATGCAATAATGGCATATGTCACATGTCTGTTGGGTACATTTTACTCCCAAATTAAAATGAGAACAGAGTTGTGACACAATTGAACGCTCAAGGTGGGTGTTAAATATGGGCTATTATCTACCCCATCCCCCGTGCGAACACAGACAATGGTGATTTGGGGGGTTGTGACACTCCAAAAGATTAAAAGATTGAAGGAGATTTGGATGTTTAGATTTTCACCTGGATCTTTTGACAAATATAGGTGAACTACCATCACACCATTGTTCTGTATGATGTAATTAAGTTGAATTATAAACTTTATCAAGTAATCATGAACGCTGCCGCCCTATGCGACTGTACTGCCTATGGGTTTTACCTTATAAAACACAATCGTGGTGACAAATGTAAGATTAAATGTAAAAATGATATAAAGTATAAAACCAAATGACCAAAAATAATCTTACGGGACACTGAGTCAGTACCAGCCACAGACCAAAATGGAATGAAATGCAAATAAAAACCATGCAATTCTGAAATGTCTGCTTTTGTTTTGAATGTTGAAATTTACTTCAGCAATATCAAATGTTATTATATATGGTCAAATATGTTATTTATTATATTCATTATTATAAACAAACAATAAGATAAGAAAAGCTAGTTTCGATTCAGTGACCTTTTGCACGAGAGCCGAGCACAGTACCCTTAAGCTATCAGTCGCATGTGTTTATTCAAAGAACATGAGCTTTTCTCTACTCCACACCATCCTCTGTAACTTTAAAGACATATCAGAATCAGAATGAGCTTTATTGCCAAGTATGCTTACACAAGGAATTTGTCATGGTGACAGAAGATTCCAGTGCAAGAGAAACACATATTATCACATATAATAACACCAAAATAAGCACATATACGTATATTTAATTACGCTTATGAGCAGGGTTTCAGTTGAACCACTGTATTTTAGTCTCACCGACTAGCTGGGTCAATTATAACGTTGGTTAACGGAGTTAATTAAATGCGTTGTTGGTGTTGTTGTTTTCAGTAAGGATAACAAATAAAATTATGAATGTTCACAAAGTATTTTTATTTTCAGGACGATAATTAAATAACTAATATCTATAAAGGAACAGTTTTTTTTTGCTAGATACCGATTCATGACATAACTAAGCTATAACTTTAATGCTGCCATTAATTTTGCATTGTTAGATAGCCTTCTACACTTAAAAATGTAAAAAACAAAAATACAATACAAATGATAATATTAACAATGTTAATCATAATTATTTTCTACACATGACGGTGCCAAAAGTGTCACTTCGCACCTCATTGCGGCGATTTTGCGAATGAGTCTCACCTTGCGTTAATTCCTGTGATAGTAAGAGTCATTCTGGTTGGGTAACCACTGTAGGTCAATGAATACCACAATTAAAACCAGTATAGATAATATAATGGTGTTTGAACAATTCTTGAAATATTCCTTCAATCACATAATCATGAAGCCAGTGAGTGGGCTGTAATAGTTTTTAGAAATGCTGTTTTTCTGTGTTTGGTGGTTTATCTTTATGAGATTGAAATGAGTGTTGTTTTGTGTTTCAGAGAAGACTGGAAGCCAGTGTTGACAATTAACTCCATCATATACGGACTACAGTATCTGTTCCTTGTAAGTTCAACTCTCATCTCCTGAATATTGTTTAGAGTTTTTATTCTGTTCAATTTTACATTCAGTGTAAGAGTATCAAAAACACAAAACAACAAACCATATCATGAAATTTATCTTTTAACTAATTAAATCACAATAGCAATCACAGCTGCAAAGATAAGTCACAAATAAAACTAGATAGGTACAGTTTTTCAAGACAAACTATGATTTTGGCTTCACAAAGCCTGGGCTGAAAGTTTAAAATAGTTTTAAAATCTTAGTCTGTGAAGTTTCATAGATCCTAAAGATAGACAGATAGATAAGAGAGAGATCAGACCCCATCAAAGCTTATCAGACCACATTAAACCTCATCAGACCACATTAGACTTCATCAGACCCCCCAAGAGACCACCTGAGACCACATTAGACCTCATCAGACAACATTAGACTTTATCAGCCCCCCACAAGACCTCATCAGACCCCATGAGACCAAATCAAACCCCATTAGAGTTCAACAGACCCCCCAAAAAACCACATTAGACTTTATCAAACCTCATCAGACTCTCTGAAGGCCATCTCTGACCACATTTTATTTCATTGAGAGCTGGTGACAGAATGTGGGCATGTCAAGAGATGTGACAAAGTTGAGAAAAGTTTAACTTTATGCAAATGCAGAGCAATATCACGCAGTGACTACCAATGAGAGAAGACAGTGGAGCTCATGTCATCTGTCTCCTGTAAGATAATGGAGCCAGTTGCAGGAAAGATGGAGTTGTTGTGGTCATCGATTTCACTGTTCTATATCATTCGTCTGTAGCCACATACATGGATATAATAAAACAATGATGCGTGGAAAACAGTGGCATTCTGAGTGAGTTTGATTGATACTTTGAAATATTGTTCATTGATATGATTGAGCATTGCTGTAGTTTACAACACTCCCTTCCAAAATCCTAATTTTTAGCAGCAAGTAAACTGATTTCTTATCAGATTGGATCATGTACCAGAAATTGTCACCATTGTGAGTGAGTTTGATTCATGCATTAATAGATTGTTCGTCTTGTTAAGGATATGATGCATTGAGCACAAAGATCCTGTAGAGACCACATTAGGCCTCATCATACCCTCTAAAGACTTTATCAGACCACATTAGACTTCATCAGACCCCCTAGAAGTCACATCAGACCCTTTTATACCTAATCAGATCCCCTGTAGACCACATCAGTACACATTAAACCTCATCAAACCCCATTAGACCTGATCAGACCCTCTTGAAAGCGTATCAGATCAAATTACACTTCATTAGACCCACAAGAGACCACATCAGACCCCATTAGACCTCATCAGACCCTAAAGAGACCACTTCAAACCCCATTAGACCTCATCAGACCCACTGTAGACTACATCAGACCCATTAGCCCTCATCAGTTCACATTAGACCTCATCAGACCCCCTAGACAGTGTTTCCGCGGGTCCTTAAAAAGTCTTAAATAGTCTAAAATCCAATAATCCGAATTTTATGTCTTAAATACGATTTCGACAGGTCTTAAAAATTGATTGGATTATGAAATTAACATTACTTTTATAATGTTCTAAACTTCAGTCTCGCTTTTAAATGTGTTTTTGGTAGACATTTTTTTTTTATTGATCACGCTGTAACAAAACTACAAAACGAAACCAACATGGAACCAATAACCACTCATTCAAACTGTGCAGCTCGGTCAGAATTTATCGCCGCACGCCCACAATGTGGTGTGTGGTTTAACGTGGCCCCTCCTCCCATCAAACAAAAAAATAGCTACTTCTAGAAGTAATAAGTTAAAATTGTTTCTGTTAACGTTACTTGAATCTAATTTGGGTAAGTGCAAGTTCAACAAGATCTGGATCGAGAACAGTGCATTTAGTGCTTGGTTGAAGCCTGTTGAAAATAACGAATTTGAAGCCCGCTGCACCTTGTGCAAGAAAACATTCAAATTAGGAACTTTGGGTATAAAGGCATTAGAGTCACATGGGAAGTCAGAAAAACATAAATCCACCATAAAAAGCCACTAGCAAACGCTTGCCATCACCCAATATTGTTCTGTATTCACATCGGGAGCATCACCACAAAGTCCGGCCCCAGTGCGACCCACTCTGAGCTAACAACGTTAACTCCTGCAACTCCGGTAAGCGACCTCCGGACAGCGTTTGGATCTACGCCAGCATTAAAAGCGGAGGTGCTCTGGACTTTACACACAGTAGCAAAACATCAGTCATATAAAAGCATTGAAGACATGGGTGAGCTGTTTCAAACCATGTTCCTTGATTCTGACTTCATTAAAACCTTCATTACGCGATTTGGATTGGCAGATTTCATTAAGAGAGACCTCATCTCAAAAATGAATAAGGCCCTGTTCGTGATGACTAAAGTGGTATTTAGGACAGTAGTAATGGTGTCTACCTCACATAGTTCTAGCTGGGCTGGTGGTTATTTTGCAAGAAATCTAGCTGGGGGGATAGTTATCTGAGCACAGCAAGAACAATGTGAGGAAGCTGCCATTGCCACTGTCCTACATACAGTGATGGGCAGTAGCTTCGCTACAAATAGCGAAGCTAGCTTAACTACATTTCTCAGTTGCAAGGTGGTAGCTTGTTCACAATTGCAGAGTTAAGAATGTTGTAAAATTAGCCAGTCAGCAGTTGTTGAGCAAATGTTCTTGTATTGATTGTTTTTCATCTGTATTCCAACTTTAGGAGCCAAATCCTGAAGATCCACTGAACAAAGAGGCAGCAGAGGTGCTGCAGACAAACCGACGGCTTTTCGAGCAGAACGTCCAGCGGTCACTAAGGGGCGGCTACGTTGGTGCCACCTACTTTGAACGTTGTCTGAAATAGTCCCGAGCCCACTGGCCCTTACATCCCAGAATGCATTTATCGTTTACATGCGCTGAGACATGACTGACACACTGACTGGAGATTGGCAGGGGGAGGGGCTTCCTGAAGGAAGCAGGGGTTTCTTATGGGATGGGCTCAGTGTGGGTGGGTTGTAAAGGAATAGGATTTAGAAGGCTGGTCAGTGATTGTTGTTCAAAGAATTCAGTCGTATTTGCCACTATGCTGGTACCCACTGTTTATTTTTGCTGAGATTCACATGCTAACTTATCTTCCACTCATAGACATGAACCAAAAGAGAGAGAGAGATTCAAATTATTACATTTCTCTTGTGTTCTATTATGAAGGCTTGAGGACTGATTTTGTTTGGGCTTCAGTGACAGGGAACCTGCCTTGCATCGCACATAAACTACATTAAATAGTCATTAATTTCGGTGTTTGAAAAAAGACTTGTATAGCATCGCATTTGACCAATTCTGATAACACTGACCGATTGAAGACCTTACCGGCTTAGAGGCCGGCTCATATTCGATTGACAGGATCTGTATGCAAATTGGGCTGTTGTGAGGTTGGTAGACCTTCATATGTTTTGCTAGAGTTTTCATGGGTGGGAAATGATTTTCATGAAGAGGGATGACTTAGGGTTAGGAATGGTTGCGTAAAATGTTACAATTCTGTTGTGTATATTGAAATCCCAGCTGTTCACAATGACTGCAGTATGAATTATGTTAAATAAAATATTGACTTGAATGCCTACATTTTAAGATTATTGTAAACAACAACAGCACATTGTTTCAAATCAATAAAACATTGTATCTGACCTATACAATTATGAATTGAGCAAAGTGCCACTGCATAAAAATTCTTGGGCTCTTAGAGGAAGATGAATTTCATAGATTATCTGATGAATGGTAATTAACTTTAATGCAACACAAAGAACAAGAACATTGAGGGTTGGAAATCCATATGATGTGGGATCCTCCTTTGTTTTAATTTATCATCTTATTTGAAAAATGTAATTCTTGAACTTTCAAAAATTATATTTTTCCAAGTCAGGCCTAAGTACCAGGGTCTTAACCATCATAGACATTATTCTCCCCCACCCCATCAGATTTGTGGTCCGCTAACCTTACCCTAACCTAACCCTAATGTGGGTTTTTCAATTAAACTATTACCACAAATCCTTAAAAGGTGGTTACAGTATTATTTCGACTCTGTCAGAGGTTTCAAATGTATGCTCTTAATTTGAAGAGATAACGGAGTTATTCTGGTGTAAATTCTGGTAGTATCGTCCTGTTTTGGTGTGCCTTGTAATAAAACATTATAATTGAAGCAAATTTGACACATGAATTATTGAAATATTGACGAGGCCAACACCAGTAGAGACAACATGAAATTACATTTTATGATACCGACCCTTTATATATGATGTGTACGTTGTTGTTTTTTTTTTTACTCTATGTTATATTACCCATTAAAATGTAATGGTGATAAAGGGGGTAGGGTTGTTCTGGTGCAACTATACAAAACCAGTAAGGTGCGTGAAAAAAAGCACTAGTAAAAAAGCAAATTCAGCAGCACTCGTGGAATGGAGAAAAAAAAGGAATACACTTTCTTTCTTTTTTTTTCACAAAAATTGTATTCCTTGTTTTTCTCCATTCCACGAGTGTTGCTGGATTTCCTTTTTTTATTAGTGGTGATAAGTGGGGACATTCAAATGGGATAATATTAAAAACAAGCATTTAAAAAATAAAATGTTTTAAAAGTTCTTTGCATTACGCACTACACAGAGTTAAATCTGTAAGATGATCCTAATATTATTTATTATGTGATGTTATTTTATACACTACTGGTCAAAACTTTTGAAACACTTGACTGAAATGTTTCTCATGATCTTAAAAATCTTTTGATCTGAAGGCGTATGCTTAAATGTTTGAAATTAGTTATCAGAATCAGTTTTATTGCCAAGTATGCTTACACATACAAGGAATTTGTCTTGGTGACAGGAGCTTCCAGTGTACAACAATACAAAAACAGCAACAAGTCTTTTAAAAAATAATTAAAATTGAATAAACAATAAATAAATAGTGAAAAGAAAAAATTATACAGTTGTGCTCAAAAGTTTGCATACTCTTGGAGAATTGGTAATATATGTACCATTTTTAAAGAAAACAAGAGTGAGCAGGCAAAACATTTCTTTTATTTCTTATGGGATTCATATTCAACTGTAGGTTATAACAGAATGGCACAATCATAAAACAAAACATGGCAACAAAGAAAAAAATGAAATGACCCTTGTTCAAAAGTCTGCATACCCTTAGTTCTTAATACTGTGTATTGCCCCAAATTCTTGCAGGTGGTATAGCTGCCCATTCGTCTTGGCAAAATGCCTCCAGGTCATGCAAAGTCTTTGGTCGTCTTGCATGAACCACATGTTTGAGATCTCCCCAGAGTTGCTCGATGATATTAAGGTCAGGAGACTGTGATGGCCACTCCAGAACCTTCACCTTATTCTGCTGTAACCACTGGAGAGTCAACTTGGCCTTGTGCTTAGGGTCATTGTCATGCTGGAAAGTCCAAGAGCGTCCCATGCGCAGCTTTCGTGCAGAAGAATGCAAATTGTCTGCCAGTATTTTCTGATAACATGCTGCATTCATCTTGCCATCAATTTTCACAAGATTCCCTGTGCCTTTAGAGCTCACACACCCCCAAAACATCAGTGAGCCACCACCATGCTTCACAGTGGGGATGGTATTCTTTTCACTATAGGCCTTGTTGACCCCTCTCCAAACATAGCGCTTATGGTTGTGACCATAAAGCTCTATTTTGGTCTCGTCACTCCAAATTACAGTGTGCCAGAAGCTGAGGCGTGTCAAGGTGTTGTCAGGCATATTGTAACCGGGCTTTTTTGTGGCATTGTCACAGTAAAGGCTTCTTTTTGGCAACTCGACCATGCAGCTCATTTTTGTTCAAGTATCGTCATATTGTGCTCCTTGAAACAACCACACCGTCTTTTTCCAGAGCAGCCTGTATTTCTCCTGCGGTTACCAGTGGGTTTTTGTTTGTATCCCGAACAATTCTTCTGGCAGTTGTGGCTGAAATCTTTCTTGGTCTACCTGACCGTGGCTTGGTATCAAGAGATCCCTGAATTTTCCTCTTCTTAATAAGTGATTGAACAGTACTGACTGGCATTTTCAAGGCTTTGGATGTCTTTTTATATCCTTTTCCATCTTTATAAATTTCCATTACCTTGTTACGCAGGTCTTTTGACAGTTCTTTTCTGCTCCCCATGGCTCAGTATCTAGCCTGCTCAGTGCATCCACGTGAGAGCTAACAAACTCATTGACTATTTATACACAGACACTAATTGAAATTTTTGTTATTAACATTTGATTCATAAATTAACACAAACAATACAACAAATATATATATATATATATATATATATATATATATATATATATATATATATATATATATTGAATCAGTCACTTTAAACATTAAAACCCCACTATATCCCCTCCTCCTACCAAACTCCCACCCCACCCTGACTAACCCCACGAACACCCCTGTGGTCAATAGAACGTAGACACACACACAAACACAAAACTTAGACCACAACAAAAAATAAAATACAATAATCAAGTATAAAATTATTTATTTATTTAAATAAAAAAACGAAACTCTAAATTACTCCCTCCACCGCCCCTCCTCGAGATTCCCCCAAAAATGCTAATTAATTGCCCCATTTCTTATTGTAAGAATCCCTAACTCCCATCCTTATGCTCGATCCCTCCTCGAAGGCAGCCACCCTCCCCATCTCCGCGCACCACTCCTGGAACGAGGGTGCTCCATCCGACTTCCAACTCCTCAAAATAACCTGCCAAATTATTACATTTCTCTTGTGTTCTATTATGAAGGCTTGAGGACTGATTTTGTTTGGGCTTCAGTGACAGGGAACCTGCCTTGCATCGCACATAAACTACATTAAATAGTCATTAATTTCGGTGTTTGAAAAAAGACTTGTATAGCATCGCATTTGACCAATTCTGATAACACTGACCGATTGAAGACCTTACCGGCTTAGAGGCCGGCTCATATTCGATTGACAGGATCTGTATGCAAATTGGGCTGTTGTGAGGTTGGTAGACCTTCATATGTTTTGCTAGAGTTTTCATGGGTGGGAAATGATTTTCATGAAGAGGGATGACTTAGGGTTAGGAATGGTTGCGTAAAATGCCAATCATCACACTGGTCAAAACCCAGTCCTTCATGTACTTATCCTCCAAATCCATGACCTCCCCATCTCCCAAAATACAGAGTCTGGGGCAGAACGAGACCTGAGTGCCCAACACATCACACACAAAACTTTGCACCTTCAGCCAAAATTCTTGGATCTTACGACACCCCCAAAAAACATGAGTGGTGTCTCCATCTTCAGAATGGCATCGCCAGCAGATGGGTGTGTCCTTAAGACCAATCCTATACAATGTAGAGGGGTTCCAATAAAATCTATGTAAATCTTAAATTTCATAAGGCGAACCCTTGCATCTCTAGATGCAGACTTGATGTTTTTTAGAATCCTAGCCCACACTCCCTCCTCCAATAACAAATTTAAATGGTCCATAATCTTTTGAGAGAATTTAAAGCTCCGTACCCCAGACTCTGAATTAGCAGGGAGTAATACACTGATGCCTCACGACCCTTCCCAAAAGCAGCAATCACCACTCCCAGAGTATCTGCCACTCTAGGGGGGTGTGTGCTACTCCCAAAAACAGTGCAGAGCAGGTGGCGCAGCTGTAAATACTTATAAAATTGAGATCTGGGAATCCCAAAGTGTTGAATCAAATTTTCAAAAGATCTCAATACTCCACTCTCATATAGGGCACCAAGTGTATTAACCCCCCTCACAATCCAATCTGACCAACAGAAAGGAACTTATTAATACATAGTTTAGGGTTCAGCCATATGCTCGAGGCTACGTTTAAATAAATATCAGAATTAAACACTCTGGACACTTTTGTCCATATCGAGTGCAAATGCAAAATAACGGGGTGCGACTTAACCTCTCCAGCTAGTTTAATCGAAAGGCTTTGCAGTGGCGAGATAGGGGCAAGAACTTCCTTTTTGATACAAAACCAGGGAGGAGCTCTCTCAGGTGGAAGCGACCAATGAGCCAAATGTCTGAGACCGAATGCATAATAATAAAACAAAATTTTGGATAGGCCTAACCCACCTTTGTCAATCGGCCTATGTATCTTATTGAAATTTAAACTGGGACGCTTACCATTCCAAATGAAGGACTTCGCTATGCTATCAAATTGCTTGAAATATGAGAGGGGGACATCTACAGGGAGAGACTTTGAATTTTGGAATACAATTCATTTTAATAACATTAACCTTCCCAATCATCGATAAGTGTAATGAAGCCCACCTGTCCACATCATTCGAAAACCTTTTTATTAAGGGATCAAAATTAACTGACTAAATCAGACAAATTTGCTGGGATAAAATTCCCAAATACTTAATTCCCTGTTTGGGCCACTGGAAGGCATCCGGCTGGAAGGCCGTTACTGGACAGTACGCTGTCAAAGCCAAAGCTTCGGATTTAGACCAACTGACTTTGTATCCTGAGAATTTGGAAAAGGAGTTAATAATTCTGTGGAGGCAAGGCATAGATCTAGTAGGGTTGGAGACGAATAATAAAATACAATCTGCATAAAGCAGAAGCTTATGCGCCACACCTCCCGCAATCACCCCTGGAAAATCATCCTCCTTTCTTATCGTGGCTGCTAATGGTTCCAGGGCAAGACAGAACAATAATGGGGAAAGAGGGCAACCCTGCCGGGTGCCCCTATCCAGAGTAAAATAATCTGAAATTAACCCGTTTGTTTGTACCGCTGCTACAGGGTGTCTATAAAGTACCCATACATTTCCAAAATCTTAAAAAGATAATCCCATTCTACCATATCAAACGCCTTTTCAGCGTCAAGTGAGATGGCAGCGAACGGAGATTGATCATTCGCTACTGACCACATGATATTGATGAGACACCTGATATTATCAGAAGAGCTACAGCCTCGAATAAACCCCACATGATCTATATGTATAAGTGATGTCATAACTTTACTTAATCGATTAGCCAGAATTTTGGACAAAATATTTACATCTAACTGGATCAGGGAAATTGGGTGGTAACTTTTACACTCGCCTGGATCTTTGTCTATTTTAAGAATCAGACTTATCTAGGCTTGCGTCATGGTTGGAGGAAGCTTTCCATTCTTTAATGATTCCGTATAAACTTCTAACAAAAGTGGAGCCAGTTCTGTAGCATAAGATTTGAAAAACTCAGAGGAAAAGCCGTCAGACCCCAGAGACTTGCCTGTAGGCAAGGCTTTAATTACCTCATCAAGCTCCTCCAAGATTATCTCAGAATCAAGATAGTTTTTTTGCTCAGTCGTCAGTTTAGGGAGATCTAATGGATCCACAAAGTTCCTAATATCTTCATCAGTAGACGAAGACGTGGAACTATAGAGATCAAAGTAGAATTCTTTAAAAGCATTATTAATATCAATGGCTGAGGTAAATATTTCACCACCAGCAGATTTCACTGGTAGAATGGTAGAAAAAGACTCTCTCTGCTTTATATATCTAGCCAAAAGTTTTCCTGCTTTATCACCCGACTCAAAGTATGACTGTCTTGCCCTGAATAACTAAAACTCCACTTTCCGTGACAAAATAGTATTATATCTATATTTCAATTGGGTCAATTCTCTGAGGCCATCAGATGACACACGGCGCTTCAGCTCTGCCTCGGCACTTTTAATATTTCCTTCCAACTCCACAAGTTCTTGTGCTTTGGATTTTTTGGTGAATGAGGCATACTGTATGATCCGACCCCTAAGAACCACCTTAAGTGCCTCCCAAGCCACGCCCACAGAGGATACTGAGGACCAATTGGTCTCCAAATAAACATTGATTTCAGTCTTTAACATTTGTTGGAAATTAGGATTTTGCAAAAAGGACACATTAAAGTGCCTACTATATGATTTCTTTTTCTCTGTATATGGCAACACCTCTACACTCACCAGGGCATGATCTGAGACTAAGATATTTCCAATTGAGCAATCAACAACAGATGAAATGAGGGATTTGGATATCAAAAAATCTGTTCTAGAATAAACCTTCTGGGTTGATGAAAAAAATGTATAGTCCCTACCAGATGGGTTCAAAAGTCTCCAAATATCCGTAAGACCAAGATTTTTACACATCCTGTGAAGTGTCAATGTTGCTCTAGGGGGTTTACACACTTTTACTTCACTGTGATCAAGGACTGAGTCCATCAAAAGATTGAAGTCTCCTCCCAATATTATATCATGAGGGATGCCAGCAGTTTGCAGCATCCCTTCAAAATCTATAAAAAAAGCCCTGATCATCAGCGTTGGTGCGTAAATATTAGCCAAAATCAACCTTTGCCCTTGAATTTCAGCTAAAACAATAATGACTGCCCCTAATTTATCTTTAGTCTGTTTGAGACATTTGAATTGTAAATGTTTATTTACCAATATAATGACTCCCTTGCTCTTACTTGAGCCAGCACTAAAAAAACATGTCTACCCCATTTCTTCCCAAATTTTTCAGCTTCCTGCGGGGAGAGATGTGTTTCTTGAAGAAACACTATATCATATTTCTTACGTTTAAGAAAAGAAATAACCTTCCTTCTTTTTATGGGGTGCCCCAATCCATTCACATCCCATGTGGAGAGAGATAGTTCACTCATATTAACATTTGACATTTTGATATAGTAGAAAAAATAAATTGTGTGTCAAAACCAAAATTATACAGACCACATTCCCCATTAGTGAAACAATCAAACCCCGAACTTCCCCCCGAACAAAACAAACAGAAAAAAGAAAAACGTTAATGCGCACGACAGCACCAACCGGCGACAATCCCTCTAAACTCAAAAGGTCCATGAACGCATTCAAGAACCCCCGCGACAACATTGCCATCGGATTGCTCAATTTTGCCTCACAAATTTGTGAGGCAAAATTACATAACAGAAAATACTTTGTAAAATAAACCCCAGCCAATAGGAAGAATGAACACAAAGGTGTGATCTTCCACAAAACAAATTCCAGCTGATATAAAACCGTTCATATTCCTCGGACAGACAAATGAATGTTCAGTGAGCCGGCTGTGAATTCAGCGAATGACATAATCATTCCAATGTCCCGTAAAAATACTCAACAAAACAAACTCCAGCCAGCAGGAGGAATAAGCATGAAGAACGAACAGATTAATCCACAGCTGTTCCAAAGGAGTGTTTTTCAATAGAACAAGCTCCAGCCGCTATGCGGAACCAATACAAAAAGAAACAAAACCGGCATCTCGGTTCCCCGGATGGTCAAGTCAGTTCACTCAGAGGCCGCATAAAAGTATATACCATGACTTACACAATCCGTCAACTTTATAAAAGACATCCTTTGTGTGAGCATGTAGATATTTTGCGGTCATCCGTAGTGTCCACTCTCAAACTGGCGGGGAACTTCAATGCAAAAGTAATCTTTCGTCGATGCAAAAGTTTAAGGAAAAGTGTTATTCACAAAACAAACTCCAGGCGCTCGGCGGAGCCAACGCAAAAAGAAAAAAAGAAACCAAAATGACACCCAGCTTCCTCAAAAGCCAGAGTAAGTACAGCGAGTCGACCCACTCACATGAGAAACACCCAATTGTTTACTCACCCATTGATCCATAAAAAAAATTTGCCTGATTGGGACATGTAAATACTTTGCGACCATCCTTCATTTCTATTCTCAGTTTGGCCGGAAACATCAGATCAAAAGTGAACTTTCACTGATGTAAGAGTTTTTTATATTCCTTGAACCGATCGCATTTCTCTCTTGTCGAACTTGCAAAGTCCGGGAACAAGAAAATATTATGGTTCTTCCAAGAAAGCTTCCCTTTGCTCCTCGCCTGACGCAACGCAAGATCTTTATCAGATGATCTCAGAAATCTGGCTAGAATCGATCGGGGCCTATCTCCCTCAGCAAATCTGTGAGATGGGACTCTGTGAGCTCGCTCAATTTCCAGCTTGTGCCTGTTATGTCGAGCAGACTCGGGAAAAGCTCGTCTAGGAATTTCACCATATCTCTGCCCTCCTCATGCTCAGGAATTCCAACAATTCAAACGTTATTCCTGCGTCTTCTATTCCCAAGATCTTCAAGCTTTTCAAGGAGATGTTCCAAATCAACTTTGGTTGCGGACGGATTAGCGGTTAATTCCCTCGCCGAAGATTCCAGACAATCGATTCGTCTCTCAACATCAGTCACTCTTGTAACTAATTCAGAGAATTTTATTTCCATTGCCGTAAGGGTTAGGGTTAGGGTTAGGGTCCTCCAAGTCAGCAAGAACCTTCGTCAACATCACCGACATGTTGGACAACTGACGCTGGATCACCTCTCCCGCCGTGCCATCCAAATCGAGTCCCCGGTCTGTAGGCCTGTCGGGGCTTTCATCCTGAACATGTAAGTGTCTTTTAATGTCTCCAGAGCCTGAGGATTTTGACTTCTTTGCCATGTTTTGCCTCAAAGAGCAATGTGTAACTGGGTGTATCAAATTTCACCAGATTACAACATGAAAATAATTAAAAATTTAGCCAAGTGCGCAGAGCTCGTCGCTCACACGTCTGATTCTTGCATGGCGTCACGTGACCCCGACACTAATTGCAATTTAAAAAGCCACAGGTGTGGGAAATTAACCTTTAATTGCCATTTAAACCTGTGTGTGTCACTTTGTGTGTCTGTAACAAGGCCAAACATTCAAGGGTGTGTAAACTTTTGATCAGGGCCATTTGGGTGATTTCTGTTATCATTATGATTTTAAAAAGAGCCAAACAACTATGTGATAATAAATGGCTTCATTTGATCACTATCCTTAAATAAAAGACAGTTGTTTTGCATGATCAGTCATATTTTCAAAATCAATGCCAAAATTTCACAATTTCTGCCAGTGTATGCAAACTTTTGAGCACAACTGTATATAGAATAGACAATATATACACACACACACACACACACACACACACACATATATATATATATATATATATATATATATATATATACATCACACACACACACACATATACATACATAATACACACACACATACATACGTAGTGCAAATCTATATACAAATCGGTTATATACAGCGCAAGGGAATGTAATGGCAGGAGAGGTTGGATGTGTTGGATAAAATAAAAAGACTAAGCTGTGTATTGCACATTAATTATTGCTCAATGCAGTTTTAACTGTTCATGAGATGGATAGCCTGGGGGGAAAAACTGTTCCTGTGCCTGACGGTTCTGGTTCTCAGAGCTCTGAAACGTCGGCCAGAAGGCAACAGTTCAAAAAGATAGTGGGTAGGGTGAGTGGGGTCCAGGGTGATTTTTCCAGCCTTTTTCCTCACTCTGGAAGTGTATAGTTCTTGAAGGGAGGGCAGGGGGCAACCAATAATCCTCTCAGCAGTCCGAACTGTCCTTTGTAGTCTTCTGATATCCGATTTCGTAGCTGAACCAAACCAGACAGTTATAGAAGTGCAGAGGACAGACTCAGTGACTGCTGAGTAGAACTGTATCAGCAGCGCCTGTGGCAGGTTGAACTTCCTCAACTGGCGAAGGAAGTACAACCTCTGCTGGGCCTTTATCGCAGTGGAGTCAATGTGTGTCTCCCACTTCAGGTCCTGTGAGATGGTCGTGTCCAGGAACCTGAATGACTCCACTGCTGCCACAGTGCTGTTTAGAATGGTGAGGGGGGACAGTGTTGGGGTGTTCCTCCTAAAGTCCACAGTCATCTCCACCGTTTTGAGCGTGTTCAGTTCAGAGTTGTTTTGACTGCACCAGACAGCCAGCTGTTCAACCTTCCTTCTGTATGCAGACTCATCGTCATCTCGGATGAGGCTGATGACAGTGGTGTCATCTGCAAACTTCAGGAGCTTGACAGAGGGGTCCTTGGCGATGCAGTTGTTGGTGTAGAGGGAGAAGTGTAGTGGGGAGAGCACACATCCCAGGGGGGCACCAGTGCTGATTGTACGGGTGATGGAAGTGAATTTCCCTAGTCTCTCTAGCTGCTGCCTGTCCGTCAGAAAGCTGGTAATGCACTGACAGATAGACGTGGGAACAGAGAGTTGGTGTAATTTAGTCCGGAGAATAGCTGGGATGATGGTGTTGAAAGCCGAACTGAAGTCCACAAAAAGGATCCTTGCATATGTCCCTGGTCTGTCCAGATGTTGCAGGATATGATGCAATCCCATGTTGACTGCATCATCCACAGACCTGTTTGCTCGATAAGCAAATTGAAGGGGATCTAGAAAGGGTCCAGTGATGTCTTTCAGGTGGGCCAACAGCAGTCTCTCAAATGACTTCATGACCACAGACGTCAGGGCGACAGGACTGTAGTCATTAAGTCCTGTGATTTTTAGTTTCTGGGACAGTTTCTTTGTAGACAAAAATATAATTGTGCCACCATATTAATTTATTTCATTATAAAACTAAAATTTAATTTAAACCAAAAAGTTTTTGAAATGGATGACTTGGACCAAATAATAAAGAAAAGCAGCCAATAAGTGCCCAACATAGATGGGAACTCCTTCAATACTGTTTAAAAAGCTCAAGAAGTTGGTTGAGAAAATGTCAAGAGTACATGTCTGCAAATTCTAGGCAAAGGGTGACTTTGATGCTAAAATATAACACAGTTTTTATTTTTTATTTTATTTTTTTAGTCACAACATAATTCCCATAGTTCCTTTTATGTTATTCCATAGTTTTGATGACTTTGCTATTATTCTAAAATGTGAAGAAAAAAATTATAATAAAGAATGAGTGTTTCAAAACTTTTGACCGGTAGTGTATATGAATGTAAATTAGTATTATAAAATATTAATTATTAATTGTGCAACAGCACATTTATATCCAAATTACAAATTGTGCATCACCCACCAGTTTACATGTCTAAGTTCTTCCCACTCACCCTCTAAGAAGATATAAGATAACATATATGTTAAAGATATCTGTAAATAGAGGTGTGAATGGCAATCATTATACTACTAACACTAATAATATCTGCCTCTGTCAACCACAAATCACTAACGTACTAAACACTAACCAACATGTGTAATCTAGCCAAGCAGAGCCACTTGATTTCTTCATCTCAAGAAGTGATGCTACTTTCAGGAATTATGTTGAGGTAGGCCTACTTAATTATCTCTTTTCTAAAGATGAGCAGAGCAGAAGTAATTATCATATGACTATTTATTAGATTATTAGTATAAGGCCAGATTCGTTTCTGTTCATAAATGTGTTATAAGAATGAACTGTCCACCTGCATGGAGTCAGAGGAGAGCTCTGTCCTTAGGATGTCTTATGGATGGCACAGAGATGCTTCCTCTATATGTGACAGCTCACAGGGTTTTGAGACTTTAATGCTTAAAAACTCTTGTCTTAGTAGGCAGGTCGCTAGGTTTGGAAACTATGATTAACAAAACAGTGACAGCTTATTGGGTTTTGAGCCTATGGTGCTTAAAATACGGTCTAGTTAGGCAGCTCAATAGGTTTGAGACTTTGATTACCAAAAGTGCTGTCTAAGCAGGCAGCTCACAAGGTTTTGAGATGCTGGTATAGTCAGTGTGACGATGCGCGGATGGGAGGAGACTGCTACGTCAGCGCGTGATATCTTTTCGCGGGCGGGAGTTCCGCGCGGCCTTTTCCTCGCGACAGCTGCAAATGAGAAGAAGCGTTTTAACCGCGCGTGCAGACAGTACGAAACTCTGCACCCTCTTCATCTTCATTAACACGCGTGAACGTGATTGTGATTTTTACAACTGATTCTCCTCATTCCTGCCTTCCTTCGCTTGTCCCTGCAGATCTCGTCGCGTTTGTGCGCGTCAGGATGGAGTTGATCACAATCCTCGAGAAAACCGTGTCTCCAGGTACACGAGACTCGCACTACACACACACGTTTTCACACAAGTGTCATGTATTTTTGTGTGTGATGAGAGTTATAGTTTAACCTAAGTTGTGTGTGATGTGTGTGTTAGCGGGCGGCTAATGCAACGAAGGCCATGCGCCTCTCCCTCACAGATAGACAGACACTCACATGTTGTGTGGACACAGCAGTAGAAAAACACAAACACGCACATTAATTGATCTGACCTTATCATATGCCCTAAAAACACACATTAACAGTCAAACCTAATGTGTCTCTGTGTGTTTCGTGTAAGTGTGTGTGTGTTTGCCGGCCTGTGCAGGGGGCGGCCGTGTGGTTCACACACATCACATAATGTGATTTATATTAGTAGATTGGTTAGTTAAAGCTCTTAATTTATCATATTTCAATACAAATACTTACACTGTGTGGCATATCGCACGCAGGTTAGTGCTTGTAAAGTTAGCAGGTTAGCATGCTAGTCAGGAAGTGGCTAGCTGTTAGCATGATTAGCAGTGTCTCATTTGATCTACTTTAACGAAAGTACTTACGAAATAAAATCTCGGAGTAGCATAATTACATGGTTATTGTAGTAGTATTAAAATGTGGAACTGAGTTAATTTGACTATGTAGTTTTATTTGCTCTAATTTTAAAATTTCAGGAACATAGTTAACTACACATTAATATTACAGTGCACACTGGTCATGAGTATTTGGCGGAGATTTAATTTCAGGTGGGTTCACGGGTGTAGTGTGTGATTTCAGAGTGTTAAGTGATGATTGTGTGTGAATGAATTGATTTTCAGATCGGAATGAGCTGGAGGCTGCGCAGAAGTTTCTAGAGCAGGCAGCCGTCGAGAACCTGGTGAGAAAAACAACAGCAGACTTCTGCTATCTGCATAAATGTTTGCCTTTATATGGCTGTCTTCTGTACTTTCTGCTGTCTGTCTGCATTTATTTCCTTTATTCCCTCTCTTTATTAAATTAATGGCTTTTTCCTAAACCGAAAACAGCTGCCTAGTCACTCAACAGTGTAAAAGATGGCATTTTGTATGAAGGTACCTCTTAGGAAATATTTTTCAGAAGACAGTTTTGATGCCTTCCTGCCTCTGAATTCTGCTCGGTTAGGCAGCATTAAAAGGATTTTAACATGTCCCGTAGCTGTAAAAACACTGCGCCCAAAATATCCGTGTTGTCAGAGTATGTACTGAATTTGATTGACCCATCTCTCGGCCGGTAAAACTGTGCATTCTTAATGTATCCATGTGAGTAGTATGAATAGATTTTGGACATACTTGGACCCCGTTTACACTTGGTGTTAAGATGTGTTTCAGATGATTCGATCACATGTGGTCAGCGCTAAATACAGTTTAAATGGTGTCTAAAACGTTTTGTTTGGATCACAAAAAACACACACGAATGTGGTCAAAAATGCATGTGACCACATTGCATTTGAGTTGTAAACGCTATCCATCCCAAATGAATCCTGGACAGCAGTGAAGCCCCACTCCTCAACTGTCAACCGCTGCACTAAAACGAGTTGTAACTGCTGGTTACGAGTAGCTTTAAAGGAAAAAAACTGTTAGATCAGAAAACTTGAAAAGGCGGATACATACACAAGCACGAGAACTTCATGGATCTTCAGTGTATCTGAGATCAACATGCAGAGAGACCGATGAGAATCATACATATCTGATACTGTGAAATCATTTTACTTTCAGTTTTAATGAGAATGTGTTTGCAGAGCTTTGAGAATTGAATGTATTAGATCACCTACGTACTCTCATTAGTCATTTATGCATGACTGTGCCATGCTAAGGCTGTGCTGATGCAGTCATCAATATATTGCATTTCTTTTTCTCACAATTTTGCTTCAATATTTTACAGATGTATTGTTTTTATTTGCATTAATATAATTTTCAACAGTTCAGTAAATGAAGCAGGTCATCTAAAGTGCAAGCAAGGCACTGTACTGGACAAAAGTGAAGCAAACTGTGAGAAAGGCTGGAAAGGATTCTCTTCTCACTGTTCTGTCTGTTTCAATCGCAATACAAGTATGATATTGTGTTGCACCATGATGTACTGTATTTGTTGACCTAAGTATTGCAATGAGTGTTATACAGTATAGTAGTTGGCAATACCCAGACCTGCTGTTGACCGCTCATGTTTGAGAAGTCTTTATCTTCATTTATGCGGCAGTTCTTACATCTGCTGTTTTTAGGCTTATAAAATCTGGTTTGTCTGTTTTCTTCAGCCAGCCTTCCTGGTGGAGCTCTCCAAGGTGTTGGCGAATCCTGGGAACACGCAGGTGGCGCGTGTGGCTGCCGGTCTGCAGGTGAAGAACTCTCTGACGTCAAAGGATCCGGATGTTAAGACACAGTACCAGCAGAGATGGCTGGCCATCGACGGCAGTGCACGCAGGGAGATCAAGAATTTTGTAAGAACACTTTTCCTGACTCATTGTGCAGATTTGAGAATGGGGTGTCATGCAGTTCAGGCACAGTACTGTTGGGGGATTCATGTAAACTGCCCTGTTTCACTCCGTCTGTCTATGTGGAGCAGGTGTTGCAGACACTGGGCACAGAGACGTATCGGCCAAGCTCGGCTTCACAGTGTGTGGCTGGTATCGCATGTGCTGAGATCCCTGTGAATCAGTGGCCAGAGCTCATCCCTCAACTGGTGGCCAATGTGACAGATCCCAGCAGCACAGAGCACATGAAAGAGTCCACGCTCGAGGCCATCGGATACATCTGCCAGGACATCGTGAGTTCACCTCACTCACGGTTACTTGGATGTGTCATAGTGTTTATACGGTTCGATCTCTCCTGTTAGACAGGAACGTTCTGTTGTTGTGATATTCCTGGAGCTTGTTGTTTTACCATTGTTCTCAAATGGTTTGTCAGGATCCAGAACATCTTCAGGACAATGCCAATCAGATCTTGACAGCCATCATTCAGGGCATGAGGAAGGAGGAGCCCAGCAACAATGTCAAGCTGGCTGCCACTAATGCATTGCTCAACTCACTGGAGTTCACCAAAGCCAACTTTGACAAGGAGGTACTGATGGATCAGTTATACATTTTCTTATCTTTAGTTGCACTTAATTATGAGTGTGGTATGTTCATAGTTATTTGTACATTTATTAAAAGAATACATACACTACCAGTCAAAAGTTTTGAAACACTTGACTGAAATGTTTCTCATGATCTTAAAAATCTTGTGATCTGAAAGCGTATGCTTAAATGTTTGAAATGAGTAATAAAGAATAAGTGTTTCAAAACCGGTAGTTTAATTGCTTGACCCTCAAGATTGGTTGGTTTTTAGTGTTGATTGGAGTTAGTTTAGTCAAGAGAAAATATTTCATGTGTCATGTGCCACACTTTATACTAGTTGAGGCAGATATGTTTGAGCTGAAGATGTTAACCAGTTTGCTACACAATCAATAAATTGACAGTAATTGTAACCTCTGTCTCATGCTTTCTCTAGACGGAAAGACACTTCATCATGCAGGTCGTCTGTGAAGCCACACAGTGTCCTGACACCAGGGTGAGTTTTTCTATGTGTCAAAGGATGATTATCTCATTATAGACTAGGGATGTTAATTAGGAGTGCACAGATCGATCGGCCACCGATCTAAATCTTCATCTTAAATCTGAGATCAGTCGATCGTACCTAGATTAAGGGCCAGTGTTTTTTGCAGCACGTAGGGAATCGCACATACACTGCTACTCTAATGAATGAGTGCTTGCTCAGCCCTTGAAGCATATAGTGTGGCCTTTGGAGTTGTTTGCAAATCTAAGCATTCGAAAATGTAAACTTTCAGACATGCTGTAATTCAGAGGAATATACCGGGTTGTTTTAAATGTAAGGATTAGACATGTATGTATATTAAGTTGCCCATTTTTAAGTGTTATTACGGTAGTAATTCTAATTTGCTGCACAGAGAGGACAAAGATATGGCAAACAGGTATAAAAACTAAAACCACAAATAAACATGCAAATACAAATCTGAGTATAAGTGGTGTAATGTGAGTCATGACAATCAGATGTTGTGTGGAGCAAGAGACTGAGCGATCATAAGCACATTCAGCTTCACTCCCTTCAATATGCGCACTCTGTGTCAATCAAACAAGCCTGCTCTCCAGGTGCTCTCAATATCCCATCAGTCACTCATCCCAGCACTGTTGGCTAGATGCACAAGATGGCACCGGTGAGCTTTCACCACATGAGTGTGTGCAAGTTTTCTTTCTGCCGTATGAGCACTCATTGAAACTGAGTGAGATCACTGTGTGAGCGGGGCTTTATTGTTGCTGTGAGAAGAGACTTCCAAAGGAGACTTGTAAAAGTCTTGGCTGAGATCAGCAAGAGTGTGTTTACAATTAAACAAAGAGTGGTTTACATGTACATTTATGCATTTGGCAGACACTTTTACTCAAAGCGACTTGCAGTGTACTTATTACAGGGACAACACCCCTGGAGCAACCTGGAGTTAAGTGCCGTGCTCAAGGACACAATGGTGGTGGCTGTGGGGATCAAACCAGCTATGCGATTACCAGTTATGTGCTTTAGCCCATTACGCCACCACCACTCTTTACATTGTTGCGTGCCTCTGCCAGCAGCAACGAACTGACCAAAGGTATGAGGAATTAGTGTAAAAATTGTGGGTAACACTTTACAACAAGGTTCTATATGTGAAGGTTGGTTAGTTTATGCAATAGCTAATGTAAAATATATATATACTAACAATACTTTTGCAGCATTTATTAATCAATGCATTACAAACAAATTGCGTGAAATCAATCCTGTAGTGGGCAAAGAAGCATCTTTTAATTTCAGTAATCTCTGGGATCAGATCGTTTACACCTGTTGCCGAATAGGACATTCCAGACTCTCACACATTCTTAATATCAGACGAAGATCCACCATTATAAGCCATATGACAGAATCTGCTATCCTTGAAACATATTTTGAGATTAAGAGATTTTTCTCAGCAAACACATTTGAAGAGATTTGTAACAGTCAAACCTGAATCAGTTTTAGAGTTCTTATCGAAAATAATTTAAAAAACCTTATTTTTTTAATCATTCTACCTTTTAATACATTTTAACTTGTTTTTCCACCATGAAAATAGCCTTGGAAGCTGGCATAGCGTAAAATCACTAACATTTATTAATCTTGATTGTTTTTCCATTTATATATTGAGGCAAAATATGTTGAATGAATAGTAATTAACAGTGAGCTAAAGTATATTTAAATGAAACCTTAACCTAGATAAATTGTATATCTTAACCTGTATCCAAGTCTAGCATTATTTAGGCTATTCATTCAGAAACCTGGATGAGCTACTGCTGTTTCTGATGTGTATTACTGTGGTTGTCTTACCTTCCTAGGCATAGATTTAACTGCATACTATAACACAACGCTACTCAGCACACGGCCCATATGACTTTGTCTGAAGTGCAAAAAACTAAAAATGTTTTATACTACTACACTTTGCAGTCCTTCTGCTGTGCCCAGGTGTACTTCCCTGATGTTTTTTGCTTGTTGCATAGTATTTAATATGTATAGTATTTCAGTAGAGAGGACATGGCTTGATTCTCCCTGCATATAGTCTTACTTATGTTCTGATTCAAATTTATTTTTTTTAATCTATAGTTTGGTCTTATTCTATTACACTGAAATATAGCAGAGATAAGATTCCTTTTCAATGGACTGTTGAATGAAGTAACTGTATGTGATGCTTCAGTAGACAAAAACAAAGTGATCCAGCAACCCTCTAAGGACATATTGGAGAAAGAATCGCCATTGGCTAGTGCATTTGTTTTTACTCGTAAGAATTTTGACAACATGCAACTGAAAACTAAAAGATACTAAGAAAACCGAGAAAGGGGCATCATATACAATGTATACTGTGTATATACACCGATGAGCCAAAACATTATGACCACACACGGGTGAAGCGAATAACGTTGATCATCTCCAACAAGGGCACATGTCAAGGTCTGAGTAGCTTAGATTGTAAGTGAACAATCAGTTCTCGTAGTCAACATGTTGAATGCAGGAGAAATTGTCAGGAGTAAAGACCTGAGCGATTTTGACATGGGCCAAATTGTTATGGCTAGATGACTGGTTCAGAGCATCTCTGAATTGGCAAGGCTGTGGGGTTCTCCCAGTCGGCAGTGGCGAGTACCTACCAACAGTGGTCCGAGGAAGGACAAACCGGCGACGAGGAGCCTTGGGCACCCAACACCGATGCATGAGGGCAATGAAGGCTATCCCATCTGATCCGAACCGTCAGAAGGTCTACTGTGGCACAAGTCACAGGAAATTGTAATGATGGTTAGAGGAATGCATCACAACACACAGTGCACCCTGCTGTGTATGGGGCTGGGTAGCCGCAGACCGGTTAGAATGCCCATGATGACCCCTGTCCACCGTCGAAAGCATCTACAATGGGAACTTGAGTGTCGGAATTTGACTTTGGAGCAGTGGAAGGTCACCTGTTCTGATGAGTCCTGTTTTTTACATCATGTGGATGGCCATGTAACTGGGGAAGATGGCCATGTAACTGGGGAAGTGATGGCACCAGGATGCACTGTGGGAAGATGACAAGCTGGTGGAGGGAGTGTGAGGCTCTGGGCAATGTTCTGCTGGACTCCAAATTGAGCATCTGTGAGATGTGTTGGACCAAAAAGTCCGATCCATGGGAGCTCCATCTCGCAACTTATGGGACTTGAAGGATCTGCTGCTAATGTCTTGGTCCCAGGTACCACAGGACACCTAAAGGGGTCTTGTAGAGTCCATACCTCGTCGGGTCGTATGAGTCTATGCATGATTGTCCTTTTTCATATTTAGTGTTTGATCCTTTTAATCACATTTTAGCTTGTGTACAAATGTACAAATTTCACATTCTATCAATTTATATGATGTCATGAAATATGCATTTAATAATGATACAAGCTGTTGTCACCGTTTCAAATTTCATACAAATTTTAAACAAAATATGCACAAACTTAATTAAAAATTTTTGGATTTCTTTCCTCTTTTTCTCCCAATTTGGAATGGCCAATTCCCAATGCGCTCTTAAGTCCTCGTGGTCGTGTAGTTATTCGCCTCAGTCCGGGTGGTGAAGTACGAATCCCAGTTGCCTCCGCATCTGAGAGCATCAACCTGTGCATCGTATCACATGGCTAGTTGAGCGCGTTGCCACAGAGACGTAGCGCGTGTGGAGGCTTCACGCCATCCACCGCGGCAACCACGCTCAACTCACCATGCGCCCCACTGAGAACGAACCACATTATAGTGACCTCGAGGAGGTTACCCCATGTGACTCTACCCTCCCTAGCAACCGGGCCAATTTGGTTGCTTAGGAGACCTGGCTGGAGTCACTCAGCACGCCCTGGGATTCGAACTAGCGAACTCCAGGGGTGGTAGCCAGCGTATTTTACCACTGAGCTATCCAGGCCCCCATTTGTTAAATTCTTTCATATTTACAATGTTTTCTGCCTTTTTAAATATTTAGGTTTTTACACATTACTCTTACTACATTTTTGTAACAAGTTTGTTTATATGCAATATATGCAATGTTTATATTGTTTAAATTAATGAGACAAGTTCCACTGTGGTTTTTCCCTCATACGTGCAATGTATGATTAGAAATAATGTTTCTTTTTGATCAACAACTGCCTGTAAATAACAAGGGATTAAAAAAAATTCAAATGGAGTGCCTGGGACCTGTCTTTGGATACAAAATCCATGGAATGAATCAAAAGGGAACTTTTACCTGTATAATGTGCATGACTTGCTTCTACAAATATTTCTCATTCAAATCTACAAGCTTTTGAGTTTTGCAACACTTTTACCTTCTAAAAGACATCCAACAGACGCGTTACTTGTCTGTAGCCATGCTGTAAAATGGAGAATGTTTTGAAAACAGTCCGGGGAAAAGTTTAACCTAAGTCATAGTTGGCGTCGTTAAATGCCATGTCAATGCCGTTTCACTGCTGAACTAAAGCTATGGTGACAGCACGATAACGACAGATCCTGACCCACTGCAGCCAAATGAGGTCAGTTTCCTTCAGGGCATGCACACACGAGACAACACGCTATGAAAGACGAGGCTGAATCCAGCATCTTTTTTTAGATTTGATCCCCTTTTCTCCCATTTTGGAATGCCCAATTCCAACTACTTAGGTCCTCATGGTGGTGCGGTTTCTCGCCTCAATCTGGGTAGTGGAGGACAGTGTCAGTTGCCTCCACTTCTGAGACCTTAAATCCGCGCATCTTATCACATGGCTCGCTGTTCATGACATCCACAGTGCTGTGACTCTCTGCGATCCCATTGAGAGTGTGAACCCCTAATTGTGACCACAAGGAGGTTACCCCATGCGACTCTACCCTCCCTAGCAACTGGGCCAATTTGGTTGCTTAGGAGACCTGGCTGGAGTCAATCAGCAGGTGGTAGTCAGTGTCAGTATTCGCTGAGCTACCCAGGCCACTGAATCCAGCTTCTTAATCCCCAGCTTATTATTCAGTAAAAGAATTTTACTGAAACTATACAACTCGAGCTCTGGCGAGTCAAATCTGAATATTTACTCGCCAGTGGCTAATAAAATACATATTTTAGTCGCATAGTGTGAAATTTGGTCGCATATGCGAGTGATTTACTCGTTATGTAGAGGGTTCTCCAGCACAGTGTCATTCAGTGTCTTTCTGAATTGGTTGTTACATTCAAGATATCAGATTTTTTTTTTTTCATTGATTATTAAAAACAAAACAAATATACACTGAATCAACATTTAACTCCATCTTCTACCCCACCCCGACCCCCAACGAACATCAGAATCAGAATGAGCTTTATTGCCAAGTATGCTTACACATACAAGGAATTAATCTTGGTGACAGGAGCTTCCAGTACACAACAATACAAAACAGCAACAAGACTTTTAAAAAATAATAAAAAATCGAATAAAATAAATATTGAAAAGAAAAGTGTATATATAGAATACACAAGACTATATACATACATAGTGCAAATCTAAATACAAATCGGTTATATACAGTGCAAGGGAATGTAATGGCAGGAGATGGTTGGATGTGTAGGATAATATAAAAAGATTAAGTTGTGTATTGCACATTAATTGTTCAATGGTGCAGTTTTAACTGTTCACGAGATGGATAGCCTGAGGGGAAAAAACTGTTCCTGTGCCTGACGGTTCTGGTGCTCAGAGCTCTGAAGCGTCGGCCAGAAGGCAACAGTTCAAAAAGATAGTGGGCAGGGTGAGTGGGGTCCAGAGTGATTTGTTTTTCCAGCCTTTTTCCTCACTCTGGAAGTGTATAGTTCTTGAAGGGGGGGCAGGGGGCAACCAATAATCTTCTCTTTGTAATCTTCTGATATCCGATTTCGTAGCTGAACCAAACCAGACAGATATTGAAGTGCAGAGGACAGACTCAATGACCACTGAGTAGAACTGTATCAGCAGCGCCTGTGGCAGGTTGAACTTCCTCAACTGGCGAAGGAATCAATGTGGGTATCCCACTTCAGGTCCTGTGAGATGGTTGTGCCCAGGAACCTGAATGACTCCACTGCTGCCACAGTGCTGTTTAGAATGTTGAGGGGGGACAGTGTTGGGGTGCTCCTCAGTCATCTCTACCGTTTTGAGCATGTTCAGCTCAAGGTTGTTTTGACTGCACCAGACAGCCAGCTGTTTAACTTCCCTTCTGTATGCAGACCCATCATCATCTCGGATGAGGCCGATGACAGTGGTGTCGTCTGCCAACTTCACGAGATTGACAGAGGGGTCCTTGGCAATGTAGTCATTGGTATAGAGGGAGAAGGGTAGTGGGGAGAGCACACATCCATGGGGGGCACCAGTGCTGATTTTACAGGTGCTAGAAGTGAATTTCCCGTCTCACAAGCTGCTGCCTGTCTGTCAGAAAGCTGGTAATCCACTGACAGATAGACGTGGGAATAGGGAGTTGGTGTAATTTGGTCTGGAGTATAGCTGGGATGATGGTGTTGAAAGCCGAACTGAAGTCCACAAAAAGGATCCTTGCGTATGTCCCTGGTCTGTCCAGATGTTGCAGGATATGATGCAATCCCATGTTGACTGCATCATCCACAGACCTGTTTGCTCGATAAGCAAATTGAAGGGGATCTAGAAAGGGTACAGTGATGTTCTTCAGGTGGGCCAACACCAGTCTCTCAAATGATTTCATGACCACAGACGTCAGGGCGACAGGTCTGTAGTCATTAAGTCCTGTGATTTTTGGTTTCTTTGGGATAGGAATAATGATTGAGCATTTGAAGCAGTGTGAAATACCATGCTGCTCCAGTGACCTATTGAAGATCTGTGTGAAGATGGGGGCCAGCTGGTTAGCACAGGATCTAACGGGGCTTTCACACTGGGCACGTTTGATGCGGTCCGATTCCGAGTGCGATTGTTCCCGGTGCCCCCCGCTGCTTTGGTCTGGTTTCACACTCACTTTATTCTATCAAACCCTGGTCCATTTGCATTCATCTTACATCATAAACACACATGGAGAACACAACGCGACACATCATACTTTTTTTTTTTTTTGTTATTTTGGTGCCATTATGCACAGCAGAGTGAGCGACAACTGCGTATATGTGCGCTTCATGGTGTAACTCAGATGTCCAGGGGAAGGCGGCTTGCAAATGGCGTTTTTTGAGGAGACAGCTGATTGCAAGGAATTCATTTGCATCTTTGTTTACACTGCACGCTTACTCGCACTCATGTCCTAGGCGAAGTTATCGCCACTGTCATCTCCAATTATACCCTATATTTATATATTTATAATAGTATTTATATATATATATATATATATATATATTAGTAATTGTAAGGTGTATAAATAGATGACGTCATCGGCTAAAACGCATGCGCAGGTTACTTCCTGAACGAGTGCACACCCGAGTCAGAGTTGCTTTCACATTCACGCGAATCGCGCTACAGTTGCATTGCAACTGAACTCAGACCACGTCCTACATGTAGTCTCTGGTTCGGTACCGCGGTGCGCTCCCCGGTCCGCATGACAGCTTTCACATTACCAATTTTTCATGCAAACCGTGCTGTTTCGAACTAAACTGCCAGTGTGAAAGCGCACCCTAAGACATGCAGGTAAAACGCCATCTGGGCCGTGTGCTTTACTTATCCTTTGTTTTCATCTTCACAGATCTTAAGTGCAGGTTGAGTAGCTGGAGGGGGGTTGCAGGAGGTGTTTGTGTGAAGTGAAGGTCAGCGGTTGTGAGACTGGGCCTTTCAAATCTACAGTAGAACACATTCAGGTCATCAGCCAGTTGTTGGTCCACCACAGGGTTGGGGGTAGGAGTCCTGTAATTTGTGAGTTGTTTCATGCCACTCCACACTGATGCAGGGTCGTTAGCTCAACTTGTTTTTCAGCTTCTCAGAGTGTCTCCTTTTAGCCACTCTGATTTCCTTATTCAGTGTGTTCCTGGCCTGATTGTACAAGACTTTATCCCCACTCCTGTAAGCATCCTCTTTGGCCTGACAAAGCTGCCTGTAAACCACAGTTTGTCATTGTTAAGTCCTAGTAGGGATGCACATATCCTCACAGAAACTGATATATGATGTAACAGTATCTGTGAGCTCATCCAGATTGGTGTCTGTAGCCTCAAAAGCACTCCAATCAGTGCAGACAAAGCAGGCTTGTAGTTACAGCTCTGCTTCATTGGTCCATCTCTTTACAGTCCTTACTATAGGCTAAGCAGATTTTAGTTTCTATCTGTAGTTTGGAAGATGAACCAGACAGTGATCAGATAGTCCTAAAGCTGCTCTAGGGACAGAGCAATATGCTTCATTTATTGTGTAACAATGATCCAGTATATTTCTATCTCTGGTTGGGCATGTAATGTGCTGTTTATTTGGGCAGTTGACGTGTGAGGTTTGCTTTGTTAAAATACAAAAGGATAATAAGTGAATAATAAGGGTATTGTTGTTCTGTGTCTGTGATTTAATCAGCCAGCTGTTGCAGCACAGCATTCAAACACGCGTTTGGCGTGATATACACACCAGAATAAATGAGGAAAACTCCCACGGCGAGTAGAAAGGCTTACAGTTAATAAAGAGCGCTTCCAAATTAGGACAGCACATCTTTAACATTGTTATATCTGTACATCAACTTTCATTGATTTAAAAGCATGTTCCACCACCTCTCGTTTTCCCTGTTAAATCCGTGATGCGATCTGCTCTGAACAGCTGAAAGCCCGGCAGATGTAATGCGCTGTCCGGAATGGCTTCACTTCGCCAGGTTTCTGTGAAGCATAAGGCAGCAGAGGTTGAAAAGTTCTTGTTTGTGCGGGTGAGGAGATGTAGTTAGTCCCTAGATGAATACTCTGCAGCACTGTTCGAAAGCCATGCCGACGGAGCTTGACCAGCATGCCTGCTCGTCTCCCTCGCCTGCGCTTCCAACTAAAATGTCCAGCAAAACGTCTGAATATTCAAAAACCGGGAAAAGATTGTCTGGCATATGCTGTCTAATGTTCAGCAGTTCGTCTCTGGTAAAACTGACTGGAAAAAGTTGACTAAACAGGAAAAACAAAAAAAAAAAAACAACAAAACAATAGGAGCGCTCCACACCGAGGCGGCCGTCCGTGGCGCCATCATGATGTATAATGATGATGAACATCCCCGTGGTCACACAAGTAAACACAAAAAAACTAAATCATGCACATCTAAAACTACGCCTTTCTCTCCACAGCCCCTTCCCGAGAGTCTCCCGAAAACTCCAAATAACTGCCCCATTTCCCATCAGATGTATCACAGATCCCAAGCCTTCTATATGACACCTCGAAAGCAGCCAGCCTCCCCATCTCCGTGCACCACACCCAAAATGAGGGCGCTCCAGCTGACTTCCATCCCCTTAAAACTATCTGTCTGCCTGTCATAACACTGGTCAGAACCCAATTTATGTGTTTTATCCCCTATTCTGATGAGCGCCCCATCGCCTAAAATACATAGTCTGGGGCAAATCGAAACCCGAATGCCCAACACGTCACACACAATTCTGAACCTTCAACCAAAATTCTTGGATCTTAACACACCCCCAAAAAACATGGGTTGTGTCCATCTTCTGACTGAAATATCTGTGTAGAGCAATAGCTTATGCGCCATACCTCCCATCACCACTCCTGGAAAATCACCTTCCTTATCGCAGCTGCTAACGGTTCCAGGGCAAGACGGAACAATAATGGGGAAAGAAGGCAACCCTGCCGGGTGTCCCTATCCAGGTTAGAATAATCTGAAATTAATCCATTTGTTTGTACCGCCGCTACCAGGTGTCTATAAAGTAACTTAATCCATCCAAACCCGTATATTTCCAAAATCTTAAAAAGATAATCCCATTCTACCATATCAAACGCCTTTTCCTCGTCAAGTGAGATGGCAGCGACCGGAGTCTGATCAATCGCCACTGACCACTTAATATTGATGAAACGCCTAATGTTATCAGAAGAGCTACGGCCCCAAATAAACTCCACCTGATCTATTTGTATTTGAGATGTCATAACTTAATCGGTTGTCAAAAAATGTGGCTAATATTTTAACGTCTAGTTGGATCAGGGAATTTGGACGGTATCTCTTGCACTCACTTGGATCTTTGTCCTTTTTAAGAATCGGACTGATCCGGGCTTGTGTCATGGTTGGCGGAAGCTTTCCATTCTTTAATAATTCCATATAAACTTCTAACAAAAGTGGAGCCAATTCTGTAGCATAATATCTAAAAAAAAAAAAAAAAAAAAAATTCAGCAGCAAAGCCATCTGGCCCCAGAGCCTTGCCTGCAGGCAAGGCCTTAATTACCTCTTCAAGCTCTTCCAAGTTTATCTCAGAATCAAGAATTTGTTTTTGTTTTTTTTTTTTGCTCGGAGTTCTAATGGTTCCACAAAATATCTAATATCTTCATCAGTAGACGAAGATGTGGAACTGTAGAGATCAAGATAGAATTCTTTAAAAGCATTATTAATATCAATGACTGAGGTAAATATTTTACCACCTGCAGATTTCACTGAGGGAATGTTAGAAAAAGACTCTCTGCTTTATATATCTAGCCAAAAGCTTCCCTGCTTTGCCCCCGACTCAAAATATGACTGTCTTGCCCTGAATAGCCAACTCCACCTTCCGCGACAAAATAGTATTATCTGTATTTCAATCGGGTCAGTTCTCTGAGGCCGTCAGAAGACATTTGGCGCTTCAGCTCTACCTCGGCACTTTTAATATTCCCTTCCAATTCCACGAGTTACGGTGCTTTTGGATCTTTTGATGAATGAGGCATACTGTATGATCCGACCCCTAAGAACTGCCTTAAGTGCCTCCCAAGCCATGCCCACAGAGGATACTGAGGACCAGTTGGTCTCCATATAAACATTGATTTCAGCCTTTAACATTTGTTGGAATTCAGGATTTTGCAGAAGGGACACATTAAAGCGGCAACTATATTTCTTTTTCTCCGTATGTGGCAACGCCTCAACTCACCCGGGTGTGATCTGAGACTAAGATGTTTCCAACTGAGCAATCAACAACAGATGAAATGAGGGACTTATAAAAAAAAATCTATTCTAGAATAAATCTTATGGACTGATGAAAAATGTATAGTCCCTACCACATTGGTTAAAGTCTCCAAATATCTGTAAGGCCAAGATTTTACACATCCAGTGAAGTGTCAGTGATGCTCTAGGGGGCTTACACACTTTTGCTTCACTATGATCAAGGACTAAGTCCATCAAAATATTCAAGTGTCTTCCCAATATTATATCATGAGGGGTGCCAGCGGCTTGCAACATCCCAAGATCTATAAAAAAAAGAGTTTTTAGAGCCTTAAAGTAAATCATACAGCCCTTTTTTTGCTGGAAGATTCCAACTTAAATGTGAATGACATTTAATGACAAATTAATGATCATATGTTATCAACTGAATGCGTTTTCAATCCCTGAATTGAGTTAATTTAAAATGAAGAAACCGTACAACCAGTCATGTTAAAGGGCATACATTTTTTTTTAGACAATCAAACATTGACCTTTCACCCCATTCCAAGCAATTCTGCTGGAAAAATTATATACAATTTATGAAGCAGAATTTGGAATAAACTTTGAAGAAATGTATAATGTTTCTTTGATACTTGCATTTAACTATACGGTTAAAGAAAACAACAAACCGTTTTTTGTTTTTTTAAGACCAACTGGTTTAAATAAAATCATTACATTTACTTCTGTAGGATGTAGTCATGGAATCTTGTCTGAAAGAACACAATGTTCGGATGTCTTGCACACGATTTACACATGGTCTGGAGCAGGTGTAAATTTTGTTTGTACCAGCTAACATTTAGAAAATATGAATAGTTTCATGAATCCGAAACTAAGTCAGAAAAGCTTTACGAATGATTTACACAGATTAATTCTGCTAATATTATGAATGAGGCCTGATGTATTTAAAAAAAAATAATAAAAAATCCTTGTTGTAAGCACGTTTAATACAACTTTAGGCACAAGTTGAATTGTCGGTTGGGAGATATGATTTAAAAAAAAAAAAAGATTTCTACTACATTTACACAGTCACATGTAACTGACCCATCAGAAAATATAGTAGTGCTGATTAATGCATGAAATATTAAACATGATCATATACTGTATCTGGGATTATTAAGTTTATTTGATCTGACTAAATACAAAAAAAAATCCTGTTTGGATTATGTAAATTCTTTTATTTTTTGCCCTTCCTGAACATTTTCCGGGCTTAATACAATTTCTCCTGTCACTGATCAAATCACAAAATTAAGGCCCCGATGTACTTCTGTAGAAGTTCTTGTTCTTTCAGGGGTAAAAATAAATTCTAAACAGCTGAGCAACGGTATACTGTTTCTGAACATTCAGACACTCACCACATTGCTGTGGGAGGTGTTTAGAAGTACATTTAAATATGAGGACGTTACATGTAATACCTTAATGTGTTGTCAATGACTTTATGCCTCATTCTGAGTAGATTTCACATGAGGTCAGAAGTTGTTTTAACAACTTGATGATTTAAAGTAAAATATATGCAGTATAAAATGTTTACATTAATTCATGACGCTAATGCGTTAACGCTATACGCATTCATAATATGCGCCAATAATACTGTTATTGTAATTTGATGAAACTGATACTATTGCAAAGGTGAGCATATAAGTGTTAATGTGCAGAATAAAAACAAAAGAATGATGGAGGCATGTCTGTCTTTGGGCAGATGTGTGAATGGCTTTTGCAGCACATGAGTGAAGCAGCATATAAAACAAAAGAGTGAATGGGCACTTCAGAGTATTTGAGTAGATTTGGTTCCTTCTGACTAATAAAACAAAACAAAAATCACATGACAAATGTGATCTTGGAAAAAGTCTAAGTGAACGTAGGGTTGGACGATATGGCAAAAAATATCACTTTCATATAATTCGATATCAATATCACGATGTACATTCACATTTGCAAATTTTTGTCAGAGATAATGACATCTGAATTTCACAAAATTAGAACAGAAATCTGTTTATTATTAAATGCTTGTAACATGCAGATTAATAAAACTAGACCATAAAGTTTTCTTTCTAAATTTAATGGCGTTCTGGAACCATGATAACTTACGTGGTGTGATGTTTACTCAAATGCGGGGAAAAGAGGAAACGTGTGAAGAGCAGGACATGGGATAAATGAAGCGTGTTCAGTGCTAGAGAAAAATATTCAAGAATACAGCGCAGAAAGATCAGATATGATGTAACCAGCACTGTTGTTTTGTCATGCTGCTCACTAGAGATGATGAGAGGACGCAACCATTGTTATGTTGTCTTGCAGTCCAGATGGAATCAATCCGGGGTCTGGACCCGGAACGCGGTGACTGGCGTAGCGGGGACTTTAGCATCTTCATACAGTCTGAGGCTGCGTTTCCACTGATGCGGAAAAAAATCCTCTTTAAAGCCACTCCCAACACTAGGGAACAGCTTGCCCCGCGCTGCTGTCAATTCTACAATCCAACTTGCAAGCACTCGGCTTTCATAGGTATGAATTGAAAGCGCTCGCCTTTACTCGCCACACGTCAGTGGAAATATATGATAAGCAAGCCGAACTGCTTGCGTGTTTATCAACGCGCACCTGATCGTCTAGATGTAGAACACAGGCTAAATATCGAAAATTACTCAAGCTTATCAGTGTTGTGGAGTTTATCGCAATAAATATTGAGATCGTTTTATCGCCCAGCCCTAAGTGAACAATATTACAGATGTAGGTACATTTGCACCAGCTCGCTAATAACTCACACGTTCACATTTACTGATTTTGACTGACTAAACAACATAAACGAAATCAGCTGTCAGCCTCAAGGTAGGTGGAGCTCTAGGTCACACCTATCGATGACATGGACCAATGGCACTAAGGTGTTTAGAAGCCGGTAAGAATTTTTCTTAAGTTCGCCCCAGTGAGCTGTTCCGAACCACCGAAACAAACGCAAAAACCATCTTTTTTTTCTTTTCTTTTTTTGTTCTAAATGACGTCACACCCGTTCGTTCTTCGAATTTTGTAGGAAGTATATCTGGGCCTTTACGTGCTTGTGTACCTTTCTAATTTTACTAACTAAAGGAAAACATGGGTTTTTACAAGGGTTAATGAACACTCAACAGCATAAAATGCTAGCGAAAATCCATACGCAACAGTCAGCGTTATCTGAAGTTATGAAGCGTGTTTTGCATTTTCTGTTGACTTCTCATTGGCCAGCATCCACTTCATACACTTCGAGAACTTGAGAAACAACAATAGTTAAAGGGCTCACAGGCTGGACAGAGCAGATTCACTGGCCTTTTACAGGCATGTCAACTCGCAAGGGATTAGTAAGGGGTTATTTTGAATGGGCGTTTTAAAGGTAAAAAAAGATGCAGTAATCTTTGCTGTGAAAACTTTAATGTGGTTACATCTGTCTATATATCTGCATATCTAAATCTCTCACTATAGATGTCCCCCTCTCTTATTTCAAGCAATTTGATAGCATAGCGTAGTCCTTCAATTGGAATGGTAAACGTCCCAGATTACATTTCATTAAGTTGCATAGGCCGATTGACAAAGGTGGGCTAGGCCTACCCAAGATTGTGCATTCGGTCTCAGACGTTTGGCTCATTGGTCACTTCCACCTGAGAGAGCCCCTCCCTGGTTTTGTATTGAACAGGAAGTTCTTGCCCCTATTTTGCCATTGCATAGCCTTTCTATCAAACTAATCGGAGAAGTTTCACCCTTTTATCTTGCATTAGCACTCGGTATGGACAAAAGTGTCAAGTGTTTAATTCGGACATTTATTTAAATATAGCCTCGAGCATACGGCTGAACCCAAAATTATGTATTAAGTCCCCTTTCTGCTGGACAGAGTGGAGGATTGAGAGGGACGTTAATATGCTCTGTGACCTATATGAGAGTGGAGTGTTGAGATCATTTGAAAATATGGTTCTGCATTTTGGGATTATTCCCAGATCTTAGTTCTTTAGGTATTTACAGCTGCGCCACCTGCTTTGTACTATTTTTGGGAGTAGCATACACCCCCTTACAGCAGCAGACACTCTGGGACAGGTGATTACTGCTTTTGGAAAAGGTCATGAGGCATCAGTGTATTACTCCCTGCTAATTCAGAGTCTGGGGGACGGAGCTTCAACTTCTCAGATATTGGGAGAAAGATTAAACTTGGTATTGGAGGAGGGAGTGTGGGCAAGGATTATAGTGAGGGTTAAATGTTGATTCTGTGAATAAAATATATATATATAATGTGTGTGTGTGTATATGTGTGTGTGTGTGTGTGTGTGTATGTATATATATATATATATATATATATATATATATATGTTTTGCTTTTCTTTGTCCATTTTGTGAATCAGAATAAATATCTGCATATCTGTACCTAAAATGTGGTTGGGTAGTTATGGATTGAACTTAATTTTTTTTAAATGTAGTGTTTCTAAAAAATAAATAAATAAAAAGGTTCCTTTTAGTAGGTATGTATGTAAATGTATTTTAAAATCTGGTGATATACTCCACCCACTTGTATTTCCTCCTATAAAAAAGCGTATGTAGCTTAGGAGGGAAAAGATTAGTTTGTTTGACCTGACGAACACCTATTTAGGGTTGAAACATTGTCAATAAATTGGAACGGTTAGTGTGCCAGCATCTCTTAATAATTACACTACCCCACATCCCTGTATAAAACGAATACCCTCCAAATAGGGATCATGTTTCACAGTCTGGATAAATAGCCAATGAATTAAGTGCAATTGTTTAGTTTTTGCCCGAAACCTATGTTGACTTGCTTACACATGGGCAATCTTACAATACACGACTTGCAGTCGGCACCCTACGACTCCAGTCCATTTTCCGTTGTGCTGGTGTAAACGCTTCAGGACTGTAGTGTATCAACTACATGACTATTCGTCCCTGACATAGACCATGTGTACAGCTGGTATTAAGAGGTGTTTTGGGGGGCCTGGGTAGCTCAGCAACTAAAGACGCTGACTACCAAACCTGGAGTCATAAGTTCAAATCCAGGGCGTGCTGAGTGACTCCAGCCAGGCTTCCTAAGCAACCACTTGGCCCAGTTGCTAGGGTGGGTAGAGTCATGTTGGGTTAACCTCCGTGGATACCATAATGTGGTTCTCGCTCTCCGTGGGGCACGTGGTGAGTTTTGCGTGGATTCTGCGGAGAATAGCGTGAAGCCTCCACACACGCTAGGTCTCCACGGTAACGTGCTCAAGCCACGTAATAAGATGCGCGGATTGACTGTCTCAGACGCGGAGGCAACTGAGCTTAGTCTTCCGCCACCCGGATTGAGGCGAGTCACTACGCCACCACAAGGACTAAAAGCGCATTGGTAATTGGTCATTCCAAATTGAGGAGAGAGAAAAAAAGGCATTTTGGGTGATCCGATCACAATTGTACAAACTAGGCATCACCGTTACACCTGCTCTTCTCTTTTGACCTTGTGTTCAAATTTTGAGAAGAGTCTCTGATTTCATAAGGACATCAGTCATTATGTCTGTTTTATTAAAGTAAAAGACGAGAGAGTGCGCTGGTTTTTAGGGCTTTTCTTTCTCGTAATTTTTAGCCAACATGACGTTTTGAGCAGAATTGAGTTATTTAGTGTAATACCTGTAATTGCGCTTCTAATGTGCATGCTGCTCATTTCTGTGTCCCTACTGCATACATGTTCATGCATTCGCTTTTTATTGATTTTCACATCCTATGCTTATTTTAATTGATATCTGCTCATAACCGGCGAAAATCTGTCCGTTACTGCTGCCTTTGGCCTTGTCCCATTTCAAAAGGATCGCCTAAAATGCATCTTAAAATGTAAGAAAGCAAAATATACAAACTCACGCGGTTTATTCTTGATAACATGTAAAAAAGCATGAAAGAACAGCTTGTGCTCTTTCTAGGAAATGTATAAAAAAAAAAAAAAAACGGCTGAAAATAAAGACAGCGAGTTGAGAGATGATAGGTGTTGTTTTATTTTCGTATTTTTATCTCGTGCTACCCAATGCCTTGCTCCCTCATTTCAACAAACATGAAAGAACAGCTCGCACCCATTTTGCTGTTTGCAAAAGGAAACATTTAAGCAAAAAAGCTGAAAATAATAAAGTCTGAGTCTGAGACTTCTCGTCTCGGACCAGTCGCTGACTCAAATCATCAAAAGAGCTGAGCTTGAGTCAAGTAGTGTACACTATGCTTTTAAATGTGTGTATTGTGTTGCTGTAGTAAAAAAAATTTTATTATTATTTATTTATTTTTTTTTTCTGTAGGTGAGAGTTGCTGCGTTACAGAATCTGGTGAAGATCATGTCCTTATATTATCAGTACATGGAGACGTACATGGGCCCTGCGCTGTTTGCGGTGAGTTTGTACTGCTGTGCTGAAGTGATTTGATATTTGTGAGTGCTTAAATATCAGTGATGTGCTTACCTGCTGCTTCATGTTCAGATCACAATAGAGGCCATGAAGAGTGACATTGATGAAGTGGCCTTACAGGGAATTGAGTTCTGGTCCAACGTCTGTGATGAGGAGATGGATCTGGCTATTGAAGCCACTGAGGTGATAGACACTGCAATCATATCATCTCCTGTCAACTAATCCATAAACAGCCATTTAGATCAGTGTTTGTGTTCATTAATGTTTTCAGGCATCTGAACAGGGTCGTCCTCCAGAGCACACCAGCAAATTCTATGCTAAAGGAGCTCTGCAGTATCTGGTGCCCATCCTCACTCAAACACTCACCAAACAGGTAACGCATAAAACCACCACATATGCTCTATAAACACCAAGGTTTCATTGAGTTCTTTGGGAAGAGAAATCCCAGACAGGTCCATCAATCTCTCCTCATTAAAACTTCTCGCTTCCTGTTTGAGTAAAAAAAAGTTGAAACGTCTATTTCAAAACTTTTCCAAGGTTAAAATGGTTTTCAGTGGTACAGTAGGTATCCAACCAGAGTATCCACCGCATTCACCGTGTGAATTGGTCATTAGCAGATCTAAACTGCCATGGCCGATATAACCTTATAAAGATATAAAGCCATAGTTGAATGCCTCAAAGCTTTCTCTCGTCATGACCATTCAGTTGGAGGAGGTAATGCTTAAGCTTATTTTGCCAACCACCATAAAATAAATTAAAAAAAAAAAACATAAGAACAACAAAAGCAAAAAAAAAAACCACCATAACATTGTATTTCTGGACGGACGCTGCAATGGAGACATATGAAACATGTTCCAGCAAAATTCAGCGTTCACGAGGATGCCCACGCATCGGAGATTTATTTGCTTTCATTTTGAATAAAAAGTGAATGGAATTGTTCATGGAATTGATAACATTATTTCTCACCTAGGTGTTAAGAGCTACTGCAGACAACGTGGCTGTTCGCACGGCAGTAGTCTGTTGCAGTGGTTCACAAATGGTGTGGGGTGGCACATTGGTGTACCGTGGGTCGGTGTGCCGTGGAATTTCTTACAACTTAAATTATTTTTCAATTATTCCATGAAATATGTGTAGTACAATTTTTTTTTTATATATATATCTTTTTCACAGATGTTTCACAGCTTTTGAAAGTAATCCTAATCTAACTACCTAAATAGCCTAAAACGAAAAAGCTGTAACTTCCTCTCTCACACTCCTTGCTCCCATGGCAACGTGACATTGCTTACCGTGCGCCATTCAAGTAAATGGTGTTGGTAGCAGCTAGCGAGTAAGCAAACTAGGCTTTGCTAATAAGTCCAGCACCATTGATGGGTACCTACATTAAAAAGCAGGAAAAATAAATGACCCTGAAACATCCTTCAACTTCACTCAAGAGTGAACCAAAAGAAAATATATAAAAAATAATCAACAGACAATACCATGACGGCTACATCGCTTTGGGCTTTAGGTGGACGGGTGATGCTTCTCCACTACCAGAATGTCTCATTTGCAGTGCTTGAAGTGGGGCAGACCTGCACTTCTCTAATTTTGTCTACAGAGTACCGACAATTATTCTTGCGTACCACCACTTCTCAGAGTCTCCCGGTACGATGTAATGTCTTTTATTAAATGCAAGTCAGTGATTTGATGAGGCCCGCCATTCACTTTTATCTGACCTTCTTAACGATTTTGATAAAATCATGTTAAACATCTGAACGCTCTCTCAGCAGAACTCAGCGGTAAGTTTAACAACACACAACCCATGCAACAGCATCGGTGCTCATCATGTGATCCGTGGTCCAGTTCCAGAGGAGCGTGCATGTTTAAGCGCATAGTTCATTACACTTCTCAAACATGAACCAGCAACATTTGGGTGAGCACATTTTATCGCGTCTTATTCACTCAAATGTATTTATGCAAATTTCTTAGTTGCTGGGTGCAGACAAAACTACAGACTTCAAAAGCTGTTACAGAAGTGATGTCAGCTCTTAAGCACAATTTTTTCACGAGGCAAAACGATAACGAAAACCTTCAAAGAAAATACATAGGAAGATTTGCTTTTAGTCTCCCATTTTGTTTTGTAGTGCTCGTAAAAAGATTGTGAATTTTCATTGAACTTGCCTATGCATAAATCCTGACAGTGTTTAGATCTACATGGTTCTCAATCCTGAACATCAAATCAGTTTGTTCACCTTTTCTAATGATTATTATCTGCACAAGTATCTGGCTCTTGTGTGCAAATTAATGTGTGCATAAGAGAGGCAAATTTTGCCCTCATTGAATGGGAGGATAGGAAAAACAGACATAATTGAGTTTTAGGCTGCATTTAGTTTGTGTAAAGTTCTACTTTGCCTTTTGTTCTTATGAGTGTTGATATTGACAAAGATACAGACTTTGGCAGATCTAAATATTCATAAACAATAACCCTACTTTGTATGTTTTTATATTCAAAGTAAAACTAATCAAAACCTATTTGTTAGTTGAGGATGTAAAGTCATATTTGCTCTTCAGCCAGATCTTAAGAAGGAATTTACAGGTGTCTGGGTATCTCGGCGAGTATTGACGCTGACTACCACCCCTGGAGTCGTGAGTTCGAATCCAGGGTGTGCTGAGTGACTCCAGCCAGGTCTCCTAAGCAACCAAATTGGCCCGGTTGCTAGGGAGGGTAGAGTCACATGGGGTAACCTCTTCGTGGTCGCTATGTGGTTCTCGCTCTCGGTGGGGTGTGTGGTGAGTTGTGCGTGGATGCAGCGGAGAATAGCGTGAAGCCTCCACACGCGCTAGGTCTCCACGGTAACGGGCTCAATAAGCCACGTGATAAGATGCGTGGATTGACTGTCTCAGACATGGAGGCAACTGAGATTCATCCTCTGCCACCCGGATTGAGGTGTCACTATGCCACCACAAGGACTAAGAGCACATTGGGAATTGGGCATTCCAAATTTGGGGGAGAACTTTTTTTTTTAAATTTATGGCCAGACCTTGAAAATGTTATTTAAATACCTCTTAACGTAATTAAATACTATTTTAATGTAAATAAACAGATTTTTAACCATTTTGTTTTTACATGTTAACATCCATTTTTGCAAACTGTTTTCAATTTTAGTGTTTCAATTGTATTTTTAATTTTTTTAGTCTATCAATATGTTTTTGTTTTTTGTTTTTTTTTCTTCTTTTTTTTAACACATGGCAGGAGACAACTTTTTGTTATGTTTAAAATTGACTATGCCCTATCCAGTCCAGACTACACATAGGCTTACAAGAATTACTTAAACATTTGGGGATATGTATCCCTTTATTTTTGGAACAGCAATGGATAACTGAACCGTTTGTGTTAAAACAAACTGCGCACATACCCAAGAGTGGGCACACAGCATATCAGTCACTGCACAATTTTCAAATAACTCCCAGCTGGTACGTCTCCTTCCAGCCAATTATGGGCAGTATATGCCGTTTTTGCGATGAAACATGTTAAAAGATGTTAAAGTCAAGGTTTTAAAAACTAAAACTGAAAAATGTATCAATTTAAAAAAATTTAAAAAAAAATGTTAAAGCAGTGCAGGACAGGTTTCAGTTTTTTATTTTAATTATTATTTTTTGTGATGGTGTGGCGAGTGACACAAAGTTGAACAGTTCAACTTAATGCAAATGACGAGCAACATGCTGGAGCGACTACCAATGCAAGAGGAGGAAGAGCCCGTATGGCGTACGTCTCCTGTGACATACTGGTGTCGAGTGCAGGCAAGACAGAAGTTATAATGCTGTGAGGGATTTCACGGTTCAGTACCATTTGTTTGTAACCACTTGCGTGGATATAATAAAACAATCATTCGTGGAAAACCGTCTCCAGAAACTGAGTGAGTTTGATTCATATTAATACATTGTTCGTAGTCAAAATTGGTGGTCGATGATGTGGTTTTTATTTTATTTTATGACTGATATCGATATTAGGAATGTGCGCTACGACAAATCTGACTGTTGTTTAAAAAAGTTTTGTAACCGACTAGTCTAAAGAGAAACCAACCAAAAAAAAAGTGTTTATGCGACCCATTTAAAATACTTAATCTATTCCAAATCCCAAGCTAAATTCCACTGAAAAGGGGCATTTATCTGCGACGTGCTCGCCTTGAATTATGATCATTGTACATTAAATATAGAACATGACACGGATTCACTGAATCAACGTTAGTGAATATTTAAGACACATTTATTGAAAACAATTGAATGAATAGTGCAGGATCAATGGAACAACCATTAAAAGCCTGTTCTAAGCCGAAATCACCAAATAAAAGTTACTTATTAAAACAGTCAGGACATTGTTGAAAATAATTAACAGGCAGACTAACCCAAATCTATCAGAGAGAAAAAAAAGTTGCACGTATTTCACGACGTGCAGTCATGCATTAACCATTGATCTAATACGACAGCTGTTTGGTAAAGAACGGTAACCAATAACAGTTACGATGAAAGAAAAAAAAAAAAAGTAGCTATAGGATAGAATAAAATAGGCCTGTGATGTAGCCTACAATAAACCTAATGTATTCTAAACATGACGTGTACACAGAATAAAATATATAGTTTAACCCATTCAGTAGTCGGCACCTTGTTGAAAATAGCCTTCTTAATCAGCAGATTAAAAAAATGCCATACCTAGCCTAAAACAGTTATTTTCTAGGCTACTTAAAATAATTTTTTGGATGAGCAAAATTAACCCGTCGACATGGTCCGGTGAAAGACGGGACTTGACTCACCTGAGGCGTCTATCCTGCGCTTGAAAAAGCCCGCTCAGTGGAAAAATAACGTACAAGCATGCATAGATTTAAAGAAGACTCAAATGTGAAAACATTCTTAGGGACTTTCAAACGCTTGGAAAGCCGATTCCCGCACCACCGAAGTGATTTCATAACTACTTTGCTGAGTTTGCTTGTCTAGCAAGAGGACATTTTCCTGCGCGCCCCGCGAGTGAGAGAGGGAAGCAGCACGTGCAGCCTGAGGTGAAATTAAATTCTGTATCTGCTCCATAAATCCTTTTATTTTTTATATATAATATTTGTATTAATTCTATTTAAAATATGTAACATTAATATGACAGTAATTGAAGTGCAGCCTCTAAAAATATAAAGCCAAACGTAAATGTGTAAAAATTATGATCAGTTTAATGGGGGGAAATATTAATCGACTAGTAATTCCAGTGTCGACTAGCAGCATCAGAACCGTTTAGTCGACTAGTCTCGCTCATCCCTAGTCGATATCCAGATAGCAGGGTGGCCGATATCATGCAATTGAAAATATAAAAATAAAAGTGTAGACTTAACATCCTGAGACCAGAGCATGACTGCTGTGCTTCTTTCATTTCCATTTTTGATTTGTAACTAGTAGCACTTAAACACTGTTAAACTTTTCTAGAGCAAGTAGTTTTCCTAAAAATGTATGGCAACATATGTGGAATTTGGAACCATATTGTGAAGTTGTCTATAATACCAAGCTATAGAAACTCAATTAATTTTTAACTGGGATTAATTGCATGATTTTTTTTTAAGTTAATCATGATTAATCCCAGATTCTGAATGTACTGTAATTTGACGACTATTCCTGTCAAAATGCATTTATTTCTATCTTGGGAAAGCTAAACAAAATGTAACAATACAATGCTTTAACATTTTCTAAACAAAGCCTTACACAGTATAAAGATAGAAATGCACTAAAGTATCACAAATTCAAGTAACAAACATTTCCCAAAGTCTAAATGGGAGTTTGACTAATTGGAAACTGGTTTCCACATAGGTTGCATTTTCATTGCATTTGGGATTAATTAACTCAAATCCTCCACAATCTGACGATAGACTGTGGCTATTAACTTGCTAAACCAAACAGGAATTGACCTTCCAGATGTTCAAATGATCTGTTGCAAATCATCTTGCCTCCATGTAAATGAACAAATGACTGCAGCTCTTTTACAGAAGGTCAGATCTGACCTTAAATTATCTTGAGGATCTGTCAGTAAAGACACTACAGTCCATACATTTAACAGTCATCTCTTTGTGCAGTTATGGTGTGACTGATGCTGGGGAGCATTAATTTTATAAAAAATAAAAAATAAAAAGACACAATAGTTTGATCTTTTGTGTATCTGCTCTCGTTTCAGGATGAGAATGATGACGATGATGACTGGAACCCATGTAAAGCTGCCGGTGTGTGTCTCATGCTGCTGGCCACATGCTGTGAGGACGATGTAGTGCCTCACGTGCTGCCCTTCATCAAAGAGCACATTAAACACCCAGACTGGCGCTACAGAGACGCCTCTGTCATGGCGTTCGGCTCCATCCTAGAGGGACCTGAACTCAACCAGCTCAAACCGCTTGTCATTCAGGTGACTGTCAAAGATTTCAGATGATTTTTCCTAAGTAAACTCAGCAAAAAAAGAAACGTCCTCTCACTTTCAACTGCTTTTATTTTCAGCAAATTTAACGTGTAAATATTTGTATGAACTTAAAAAGGTTCAACAACTACGACATAAACTGAACAGAAATGGAATAATGCAGTGTTTCCCACAGGATTTTGTGAGACTGAGGAGTGGACCTCTGACACTAGGGGGGTCCGGGGGCATGCTCCCCTGTAAGAAAATTTTGTACATTTTAAAGAAATACTTCCATTTGGTGCACTTTGAGAGCAAAATTAAGAGGCTAGTGTTGTGCTCTTGTAAACAATTTTGTGCTCTTATAGCTGCAGTAGGCAACTTTGAAATAAATCTAATTGTGAGAAACAGCGCCCCCAATTCTTCCCCATATACATGATGCTCTTCACCCTCAGCCAGGGTTTGATTGACAGCTGTTCACAAACAGAGCCAAGGCCTGCCTCGCCAAAAGCGATTGGCTAAAATTAGCTGGATTGACACTACCCGACCGACAATTTTCACTCCAAGCTAGAGTCTGTGGTGCTAACTAATCTCTCACAAGGTACAAACTAGGTATGTCAGTTTCAGCTTTTTATCTTTTAACATTACCTCAGACTGCTAACGATAGCTAGCTAGTGAAGCCGTAAGCAGTGTAACGTTATGCCAATTAACCTAGTAATGCTAACGTTAATTTACGTTAATCATGATTAGGGTGACCATATTCTGGTTTTCCAAAAAGAGGACTGGGGTGTGGTGGAATAATAGGGTTCAAAACAGTGTTATTATGAATGTAAACTTTAATACAGTGAAAGACACACTATTAGCATATCATAAATATATATAAATACAAATTTCCAACATTCTTTTGAATGTCCATGTACTAAAATTAAAATATTTGATGCCTTGAGTGTACCTTCATTTACTATTACTATTATTTTGAATGGCCATGGAAAATGAAGCAATGTGGTGATAATTTTATCTGGTCGCAAAAAGTAGTCCGTTAATTTACCTGATGAGCTTTCACCTTTTGCTGACCCTTGGCAGAGCTAATGTGTGCTTCTAAATCACTTGCACCTTTATTAGCAACTGACACATAAGTGCCAGCTTTACATGTCATACATTCTGCTTCCCACGGAACTTGACCTGGACGAAAGCGTGGGAATTTTCTGTGCAAATCTTCTGTAAATTTGCACTTTCATTTGGGCATTGTTTCCTCTCAGCTGTTATTTGCTGCTACTGTCAAACTGTTTGATGCTGAACACAACAGCGCTAAGCGATTGACAGCCAGGAAGTTGGCCAGTAGTTGCTGCAAGCCTCTTATAATTGACCAATTGGTGTGCGAGAAGGCGGGACTTACAAAGAGGGGTTAAAACAATGCAAATGTGCGTGCACACACAATGAAGTATTAGACCAGATGTACATCATAATGCAACTAAAGCCGAATCCCGGACATTTTCGCAAATTTAGAAATCCCGGCCGGACGCTTTTTTAAGGTCCGAAAAAGAGGACATGTCCGGGAAAAAGAGGACGTATGGTCACCCTAATCATGATTCTAACTTCGGCAGTAATATTATCTGTTTGCTTTTGTATACTGATGATGACAAATTGAGTGTGGAGTAGTGTATAAATGCAGTGGATACATTTGATGTTAGTTAACGTTTCTTACCTCAAAGATTTGTCGTCATCCTCAACTAAATAACGTTAGACGGATCCAGGAATACTCCAGTGCATATATCTGCGAGTGTGAGCGTGTGCGCGCGAGTTTACTGCAGCAGGTGAGGAGCTGACTGAACTGACTGGAGCTGAGTGCCGCGCGTGCGAGAGCGCGCAAAACAACCTTTTGTTTTGTTGTTATGAAACTGAGAAGTGCAAAAATATTTTAGATGAGAAGTGTAAAAAATTTTAGGTTCATTATGAGACCGTGGCAGGACAAATTAGGTTGTGGTGGGCCGTCAGAGTCTGGTCAATTAATGGGAAACACTGTAATGTATCCCTGAACAAAGGGGGTAACAATTCAGTATCAGGTGTACAGTCAGTATCTGGTGTGGCCACCAGCTGCATTAAGTACTGCAGTGCATCTCCTCCTCATGGACTGCACCAGATTTGCCAGTTCTTGCTGTGAGATTTTACCCCACTCTTCCACCAAGGCACTTGGAAGTTCCCAGATATTTCTGGGGAGAATGGCATTAACCCTCACCCTCCGATCCAACAGGTCCCAAATGTGCTCAATATGATTGAGATCCGGGCTCTTCGCTGGCTATGACAGAACACTGACATTCCTGTCTTGCTGGAAATTGCACAGAATGAGCAGTATGGCTGGTGGCATTGTCATGCTGGAGGGTCATGTCAGGATGAGCCTGCAGGAAGGGTACCACGAGGGAGGGGGATGTTGCTCAATGCTCAGTGTTGAGATTGCCTGCAATGACAAGCTCAGTCCGATGATGCAGTTGATGCCCCAGACCATGACGGACCCTCCACCTCCAAATCGATCCCGCTCCAGAGTACAGGCCTCGGTGTAACGCTCATCTCTTCAACGGTAAACGTGAGTCCGGCCATCACCCCTGATGAGACAAAACCACGACTCGTCAGTGAAGAGCACTTTTTGCCAGTCCTGTCTGGTCCAGTGAATGTGGGTTTGTGCCCACAGGCGACGTTGTTGCTGGTGATGTCTGGTAAGGACCTGCCTTACAACAGGCCTACAAGCCCTCAGTCCAGCGTCTTTCAGCCTATTGCATACAGTCTGAGCACAGATGGAGGGATTGTGTGTTCCTGGTGTAACTCGGACAGTTGTTGTTGCCATCCTGTACCTGTCCCGCAGGTGTGATATTTGGATGTAATGATCCTGTGCAGGTGTTACACGTGGTCTGCCACTGCGAGGATGATCAGCAGTCCTTCCTGTCTCCCTGTAGCGCTGTCTTAGAGGTCTCACAGTACGGACATTGCAATTTATTGCCCTGGCCACATCTGCAGTCCTCATGCCTCCATACAGCATGTCTAAGGCACGTTCACGCAGATGAGTAGGGACCCTGGGCATCTTTCTTTTGGTGTTTTTCAGAGTCAGTAGAAAGCTTTAGTGTCCTAAGTTTCTATAACTGTGACCTTATTTGCTTACTCTCTGTAAGCTGTTAGTGTCTTAACGACTGTTCCGCAGGTGCATGTTCATTAATTGTTTATGGTTCATTGAACAAGCATGGAAAACATTGTTTAAACCCTTTACAATAAAGATCTGAAAAGTTCTTTAAAGTAGTTTATTTTTTTGCTGAGTTTATAATGTGAGCTGCTGTGTGTGTGGTGTAATTTCCTATGGATTTATAGTTGACCTCTGATGTGACAGGCCATGCCGACGCTCATAGAGCTGATGAAGGACCCCAGTGTGGTAGTAAGGGACACCACTGCATGGACGTTAGGACGCATCTGTGATCTGCTACCTGAGGCGGCCATAAATGAGGTGTATCTGGCCCCTCTGCTCCAGTGCCTGATTGAGGGTCTCGGGGCCGAACCCCGCGTGGCCTCCAATGTCTGCTGGGTAAGTCGTCATTATTAACTACTTGGAACACTTCAGAAGAGATAAAGCAGCTGTTTCAATTGGAACATGTCCTGTCACATGACTGCAGTCATTATTAAAAGCCATCACTATTTAAAAACAAATAGGAAATACATTATATTTTGTAAGTGTATGTTGGAATGCTCGTAAGTGTCAGGACTCTATGGTGCGAGCATTTAGCTCTCAGAAATCTTAAGCCCGATCTGCATTGCTAGTGGGCGTTCCTACTGTTTGTTGCTGTAACATTATTGGAGGACTGCACATCTGGCCATAGCTTTTGAAATTTGATCACAGATGAGATATACCTGTCAAATTGTAATGATTTAAATTTTACAAGGAATCAGTTCTCTTGTCTCTAAAAATCTACATTTCTGCAGTGTAGAGTTTTATAAAACGTGCAGCAGTGTTCAGTACATTAAATCATTAACAAGATGATGAATCTTTCAATATAAATCATTAAGACGATCAATCTGTCATGAATAAATGAATGAAACTCACTCAGAATGCAGACAGTTTCTGACAAGCTTTTCCACGCATCATTGTTTTATATCCATGCGTGTTACAGACGAGTAAAAATCCCTCACAACGCTGAAACTTCTCCGTCTTGCCTGCACTCGTCTCCAGTCTGCCAGGAGATCGATGATGGTGAGCTCGCTGTCTTCAGTCTCATTGGTAGTCGCTCGTCATTTGAGTAAGGTTGAAATTTTCTCATTGTCTTGTAGCTCTTTTACGTCGATCTCTTTCGCCAACGGCCGCAGCATCTTTTGTCGCCGGAAGTCGCTATGCTCATTGATAACGAATGAGATCATGTCGCTTTCTCGCACAATGTCGTTGGCGGTGTGAACGGCTTTAAGCATGTAACATCCAAATTTTTCAAATGCGTAATGTTGCTGTCCCAATGAGATTTAATGTGTTTTATTAAAGGGGGGAAAAATTATGGATTTCATTGTTCGTTAAACTACAATGCATATTTGCCTAAATTCCACTGTCATAAGTGCTACACAATTTTTTGTTAGTGCATTGTGTCGCCCAAAACACATCTTAATATCAGGTGTAAACAGCACACACACACGGTGCGGGACTGAGAGAGTGAAATTTGGCATGAAAATTAAAAACGGAGAAATTTCAGTTTACTCAATCCCTACGCTCAACACTCGGGAAAGGTGTACACACGCCAGGCGAGTTATTGCTTTGAAACCACTAGATGTAGAGAAGGCGCAGCTGTTATGGAAAAGGATGCATGGCCTTCAAAACTTTTGTTCAACTTGTCACAGCATATATAAAAACGTTAGTACGGGACTGTTATGGCGTCTCCGGTCAAACTAACTGCGGATTAAAAATACACTGTTCAGACCATAGCAACGAAAACAGTTGTGCGCACACATTTATGGTTATCTGCAGGAAGAGCACAGAGACGGGCTTTTTGAGAATTCTTTTATTGAGCTGGCCAGTAAGTCTTCACATAATACACATTGTTCTTTTTTGTAACAGACTACATTGTAACATGCTATAATAATGAAAATGCGAGACACGGACAACAAGATGCAATGTGGCAGCAAAAGATGTCTGTCTGAGTACAATATATAATTAAATCAAAGAACCTTGGATGAGTACATTTTGGAAATAGAATGGTTTAATTGAATTTTCTGTTGCCTGTAGTCATTTGTAAAGTTGCTTGTTCACCAGATGCTTGAGCATTTTCAAGCAAAATGGCCACTGTATGTAGCCACCTTTTAACAAGAACAAATTGTTTAAAATTCTCAATTATTTTAACATTTACTGTTTACAGTGGGTATTCAACCAGATTGACCCTTACTATCGCTGGGATTAACATGGCTGTTTGCAAAATCTAACAATGCAAAATTAAAGGCAGCAGTAAAGTTATAGCTTAGTGAATTAGTATATAGAAAAAAATGCTTGAATGTCAGCCTTTTTCAGTAAATGAAAACTGTTGCTTCATAGATATTAGATTTAATTTATCTTCCTGAAAATCAAAACAAAAATACATTGTGAACATTCATAATTTCATTCATTGAGTTTATTAGCGCCTTTAGACCATAACGTTTTCTTCTCCTTAATTTAGCTTTTAATCAGCATGTTACAAGCCTTTTAATAATAAACAAATACATTTGTTTTAATTTTGTGAAATTAATCTGATGTTATCTCTGGCATGGATGACAAGACAATAAAATTGCTAGTTTGTAGCCTGGTCTTTCTCACTTTAATGAAAATGATAAAAATGGTCCATTCAGACTTTTATGTTTTCTAAATGTTCTATGAGGGGATAACCGTGAACCCCCATATAGTATCATACCTCCATTACAAAGATTTCTATGCTCCCCTAATTGCTATCTGGATTTAACGAAATATAAAAGTAATTTGAATTTAAAAAATATAAGATGTCATTATGTTTCAAAACGAACAGATGATCTTTTAACATTCGTATCCAACTGCACTCAGTTGATAAATTCTTAAAATATTTTTATATTTTGGTTGAAGATCCCTCAGACACCACTGCTTTGGCTGTCTCTTGGCCCCCAATTCAGTTTTGTATAGACTATTTTGACTGTATAGGATTTATTTTCTTCTGCCAACTTGGAAATTCAGAAAAAAATTTGCAAATATGAATGTATATCGTGACAAATATCGATATGGAACTATCGTGATATTTTTGGCCAGATCTCCCAGCCCTACTATATAGGCTACAGACGAACAAACACTAAAAATAGCGCTCTGTCAGCAGGTATTTTGTTAGGCAACTGCAATTACTGAGCCAAGCATCTGACCCATAATGTGGCTATGATGTACATTATAAATGCACATTGCTTTGAGTCTCCCCAAGCAGGGTTCGAACTTGTACCTTTCTGATCTCAAGTCTAGCACTCAGTCCCCTGCACTATATGGCCACAACATGAAAACAGCCACCAAAAGGAATAGGGCTGCCCCCGACTGAAGATTTTCCTAGTCGACAAGTAGTCGTTAGTTTAAACCAGTTGTTGCACGTTTATGATATTAATTTAATTATTTGTTTTATTTGGGGGGAGGGGGGCATCAGAAAATAGTTTGAGTTCCAGGGCTGAGAAAAACACTGTTCTACATTTCAGAGAAATATTAAACCATTATGAGCCTTTAAAATATAAATTTTACGAAGCGAGCCACAGCGACAGTGGTAATGATTCTGAATGTGTCGGGAAAAACAAGCAAGAAGAATGAACATTTTTGTTAATTTATAGAGAAATGCACTTTAGGGTTGTGCCGAAAGACAGTGATCGCCAATAGCTGATGCCTTTTGACTATCAAGACGATATTAGGCTTGTTTTCCCATTTAATGTATATTATTATTATTATTATTAGGCTATTATCAAAATAATATTACAAATAATTTGCCCGTAGAGACACAGACTTGAAGAAACACTTTGTTATATTATTAAGAACAGATGATAGAAAAACCGCCTATGCGCATGTATGACACGCTGTTTGTACGGAGGCGTGCAGTCTCGTGGAACGCATGCATGTAAAAGGTTCTCTCTCTTTCTTTTGTTTCTGTCTTCTGATTTTTTTTTTAAATTTTTATTTTGCAAGAACAGGATCATCTGAGTGCTGCAAATGACCTCCGACATCTCAGCTCAGGAGGTGCTTTGAGTTCGGTTCATTTTATTTCCACAGAGCAGTTCATTGTGACCACAACTCTGCAGCCTATACATATGTGATTTAAAACATAAAATACAAAAGCATGTTCACCTCGAACCATGATTTATATTTCAGTAATTATCATTATAATTATTATTTTTACATTTATGATTGTTTTTCTGTCTTAATTTAAGTAATTTTCCACCTGCATGTTTAGACAGATACTTGCCTGATGGTAAATTGAAAGTTGGTTACTTATAGGCCTACATATTTTTTTTGATTACTTCAGTTATTTTAATTGCTTTTTCGTTTCATTTGGAGTGCAATTGGAATTTAGATGTATTTGTTTTAATTTTTTAATTTAATTTTTTTCAATGCAAAATCACTAAAGCAAGAATATTCACCGATCCCTCAGCCCGGGGGTTGCCGATGTAAGTGTGTGGTATGCATGTATGTGTGTGTGTGTAGACACAATGGTCAACAGAAGTACAATTTTTAAAACCATCCTTAGCTTTACTCTAACTCAATCTTTGGACCCGTTGTCCAGAGCTTTAACCGCTGCGCCACACAATCGACAAGTCTAAAGTACATCAAAGAAACATACCAAGCTAAGCATTGTTACAGCGGTCACCATGTTAAATTTTGTATTGGTGTAACTTTTCAAAGATGAAAATCAAAATTCTGTTCAGTCAGTTCTGTGCAGCTAAGGCTGAAGATTTGTTTTCCATTTTCACTTTTGTTCCTTGGAACGTTTTCAGACCCCGGATTTAATGTAAGGGGAACGTTGCAATTACCATAAGTGAGAAATCGGAAGCAAGAATTTTCTTTTTAGACCAAATATTTCAAAAGTTATATGTAACGAAGTACTTTTTTTTTTTTTTTTTTTTTTTTATACCCTTTTCTCTTGAACTTTTAACCCAATTCCCAATGCTCTCTAATTCCTTGTGGTGTTAATCACTTCAATCTGGGCGTCGGAGGACGAGTCTAAGTTGCTTCTGCTTCTGAGACGATCTGCCCGCACATCTTATCACGTCTTGCTGAGCACGTTACCACCTGAGATTTTAGCGCATGTGGAGACTCGCACTATTCACAGTGGCACCCATGCACAACTGAAAAGCGGGAACCACCACATAGCGATCACGAGGAAGGTAACCCATGTGACTACCCACCCCAGCAATCGGGCCAGTTGGTTGCTTAGGAAGCCTGGCTGGAGTCACAGCACACCCTGAATTTGAACTTGTGACTCCAGGGGTGGTAATTGGGTTCTTTGCCCACTGAGCTACCCAGGCCCCCTAGTAAAGTGAAATTTTGAACTGGTTTTGGTGCTATGGAGTTTGGCCTAGGGATCCCAACCCTTCATACTCACCCCTATCAGTGTGCCAAATATCATTTTCCTATGTACGGTTCATAGTGCTGCCTTAAACTCCCGTTGGAGAGAGGAGTAATATTACCTGCAAGCAGAAATTATTGGTAAGCACACTATTCAGTAAGCACAACACAAAGACATCCAGTGCAAAAGATATTCAAATGTTAGATACTTCGCTGGCCACTGCCTGACCCTTGAACTTAAATGCCACAAGCTTCCAACCGGACTGTGATGCCCCTCTGCCTTCATCTTGGTCAAAGGATGGACTGCACTCTCTTAGAATAGAATACATAGATGATAAATTAATTGCCAACTGAAGCCTTAAGCCAAAAAACAAAAGACAATAATCTGTGGACACTTCCGCAGTTAATTCAGGATGGACTTCAAAGACTGTCAATCGTACAGTTCATACAAAATCTCTCTTGCATATACAGTGCATCCGGAAAGTATTCACAGCGCTTCACTTTTTTCCCCATTTTGTTATGTTACACCCTTATTCCAAAATGAATAAAATTCATTATTTTCCTCAAAATTCTACAAACAATACCCCATAATGACAACATGAAAGAAGTTTGTTTAATCTTTGAAAATTTATTAAAAATAAAAAACAAAAAAGATCACGTACATAAGTATTCACAGCCTTTGCCATGACACTCAAAATTGAGCTCAGGTGCATCCTGTTTCCACTGATCATCCTTGATGTTTCTACAACTTGATTGGAGTCCACCTGTGGTAAATTCAGTCGATTGGACATGATTTGGAAAGGCGCACACCTGTCTATATAAGGTCCCACAGTTAACAGTGCATGTCAGAGCACAAACCAAGCCATGAAGTCCAAGGAATTGTCAGTAGACCTCTGAGACAGGATTGTATCGAGGCACAGATCTGGGGAAGGGTACAGAAAAATGTATGCAGCATTGAAGGTCCAAATGAGCACAGTGGCCTCCATCATCCGTAAATGGAAGAAGTTTGGAACCACCAGGACTCTTCCTAGAGCTGGCAGCCCAGCCAAACTGAGCGACTGGGGGAGAAGGGCCTTAGTCAGGGAGGTGACCAAGAACCCGATGGTCACTCTGACAGAGCTCCAGCATTTCTCTGTGGAGAGAGGAGAACCTTCCAGAAGAACAACCATCTCTGCAGCACTCCACCAATCAGGCCTGTATGGTAGAGTGGCCAGACGGAAGCCACCACTCAGTAAAAGGCACATGACAGCCCGCCTGGAGTTTGCTAAAAGGCACCTGAAGGACTCAGACCATGAGAAACAAAGATTGAACTTTTTGGCCTAAATGGCAAGCGTCATGTCTGGAGGAAACCGGGTACCGCTCATCACCTGGCCAATACCATCCCTACAGTGAAGCATGGTGGTGGCAGCATCATGCTGTGGGGATGTTTTTCAGCGGCAGGGACTGGGAGACTAGTCAGGATCGGGGGAAAGATGAATGCAGCAATGTACAGAGACATCCTTGATGAGAACCTGCTCCAGAGCGCTCTGGACCTCAGACTGGGGCGAAGGTTCATCTTCCAACAGGACAACGACCCTAAGCACACAGCCAAGATAACAAAGGAGTGGCTCTGGGATAACTGTGAATGTCCTTGAGTGGCCCAGCCAGAGCCCAGACTTGAACCCAACTGAACATCTCTGGAGAGATCTGAAAATGGCTGTGCACCGACGCTCCCCATCCAGCCTGATGGAGCTTGAGAGGTCCTGCGAAGAAGAATGGGAGAAACTGCCCAAAAATAGGTGTGCCAAGCTTGTAGCATCATACTCAAAAAGACTTGAAGCTGTAATTGGTGCCAAAGGTGCTTCAACGAAGTATTGAGCAAAGGCTGTGAATACTAAAGTACATGTGATTGATTGATTGATTGATTTATTTATTTATTTATTTTTTTTTTGAAATTTTTTATTTTTATTTTTTTTTTTTTTTTTAATTTGCAAAGATTTCAAACAAACTTCTTTCAGGTTGTCATTATGGGGTATTGTTTGTAGAATTTGAGGAAAATAATGAATTTTATTCATTTTGGAATAAGGGTGTAACATAACAAAATGGGAAAAAAGTGAAGCGCTGTGAATACTTTCCGGATGCACTCTGTGTGTGTGTATATATATGTATGTATTTTTTGGCCTAATCTACAATCCCGTTTTCTTAAAACCGCACAATGATGACTCTACAGAAATTTCTGCTGTAACAGAAAATGAAGCTGTAATATCTGTAAACCTACTTTGAAACGATGTGTGTTGTGAAAAGCACTATACAAATAAATTACTTGACATCCCTAGGTGTGGGTATCGAACCCTGAACATTTAGAACTGTAGTCTGAAGCTTTACACTGCACCATGCAGGTGACACATTTCACCAAACAGACAACCCAAAGCTAGTGTCAACACAGTGTTGGTTAGTTATCTTTTGAACTATAGGAGGCGCTGTCTCCAAACTAATTATGCGTACTAATTTTCTTTTAAATCCGACAAAGCATTTAAAAGATTCATCACTTTATAATAAAATTCAATATGGCAGAGAGGCAAAATGGCTTATGTGGGAAAATGTGGTGTCCCCGTAATCCTCATGACCCAAAGAATCCTGACAACAACCTCATGATTTTAGGACATTCTGTTCAAAAGTTAGTCGAAAATAAAAAAAGATATTTTCTTGACCCATAGGGCGCACTGTCTCCAAACTTTGGTTCTAATAAAGCATTCTAAATTTCCTTTTGATATGACAAAGCTTTTTATGTTGACCTTGTTAACTTCACGTTGCCTTCTGAACAGTAATAAAGGCAGTTAAACATCCTCTGACACCTGCAGCCCATTTTCATGGGATTGAGTAGCGTGCTGGTTGTACTCTAATGTTATACTCATAGATGTGATACTTTTCAGGCATTTTCTAGTCTGGCTGAAGCTGCGTATGAAGCAACAGACGCTGCAGAAGACCAGGAGGAGCCTAGCACCTACTGTCTATCCTCTTCCTTTGAACTCATCGTACAAAAACTACTGGAGACCACAGACAGGTACGCTAGGATAAATTCTACTCTCTTCTGGTTTTTTATTTTTTATTTTTTTTTCAATTCTATTAAAGGGTCATGAAATCCTGAAACACATTTTTAACAGCTATGTACAGGTTTCACATTTATTATTATTATTATTTTTTTTTTTTTTTTTTCAGTTTTAAAACAAAACTTGATGCAACATCATAAAATGAGGTATATGAAATCAGAAGCAAGAATTGTTTTTATACCAAACATTTCAAAAGTTATATGCAACAGTCAAGTTTTTTTTATTTATTTTTTTTATCCCCATTTCTCGAACTCCTAACCCAATTCCCAATGCTCTCTAATTCTTTGTTTTGTTAATCGCTTCAATCTGGGCAACAGAGGACGAGTCTCAGTTGCTTCCGCTTCTGAGACAGTTTGCCCGTGCATCTTATCACATGTCTTGCTGAGCATGTTTCCACCTGATATTTTAGCACATGTTGAGACTCACGCTATTCACAGTGGCACCCATGCACAGCTACCCACATGCCCCACCGAAAGCAAGAACCACCACATAGCAATCATGAGGAAGGTAACCCATGTGACTACCCACCCTAGCAACCGGGCCAATTGGTTGCTTAGGAAGCCTGGCATAGGGGTGGTCGATATACTGGTAGACAAGATAAACCGTTAGAAATTTGATAACCAGTATACATTTTGGATTATTGTATCGTGGTTACGCAAAATCGCCTCCGTTTGGAAAGAAATGTGCACAGCATTCTATTCATGTTACACATACACGGTACAAATTCTGTCAGAGAAATGGAATATGGAGCGTCTGCAACTTCCTCAAATCATTGTGAACGAGAAAATGAGTAGATTGTGAAGAAAAAAAAAAGGTGCTTCTTTTGTTGTGTGGAATTGGTTTGGCTTTAAAAAAAAAAAATACCAACTGTGCAAGTCAGCAGGCTTTCCCGTTTGTGCTCCAGAGACTGGAGAGCTCAGAGCAGGATCACTTGCATTACCAAGTTTTTTTTCTCAATAGAGCGCACAAACCACACAACTTGCATGACCCATTTGAATTCTACAGATTTTTTACTTTTAAAACACTCTTCATGCTTGAAAAGGATGCAAAAGTATAATTCAGAAGTCTAATAAATTATTGTTGTGCTTCAACTGGACCACAAGCAATATTAATAACAGAAAACTCAACACAGCTGCACACAAACCAGAGAACAGAACTTACAAAACATGTCTGAAGAGTTTGAAGTCAAAGAATAGATGCATTTCTATGCCCAGTCTTATTTGTTTGAACCGGAGTACTCAATCAAATTGAGAGAGAGGCTGAAGGCAGCCACACATACACCCCCAGATGCTACAGCCAGACTGAGAGTACAGGAGATCGCTAAGTTTTGCTTCATTTAAATTTAATTCAATAAAATGGTTGGATATAAAATGGGTTTAAACTGTTGCCACAGTTGCTGACAGGCTAAAAATGTTAAGGAGCAATTCCAGTGTTACTGACGTGATATTTGCAGTGAAATTGTGAAATGTATCTTCTCCCATAAAGTACTCATTGCCAGTACATTGAACCATTTATATGTATAATCATAAAACCCTGCAGATACAGTCCAGACATTAAGTGTTCTGTCTAGATGAGTTTTTCACTGTTTAGATCAGGAAATGAACATGGGTTACTGGTAAAAATGGACATGAGTTTTTGGGAGACCACTCTTTATAAAAACTCTGAATTTAAATGCACAATCCAAAAATATTACTAGCCGCACGATGAAGAGGGGTTGGTACTCTTAAGAACATGTAATATTACGTTTTATTCATTGCCTTATCAATTAATTTAGAAAATCCAGAATCACAATTGTAAAGCGACACTTTAAGTACATGTACAACCATCCAAAACTCTTTAAAACCTGCAAATGTTGATGTCTGAGACAGTGGTATGGTATCCGATAATGCAGCATTATGGATTGAATTGAGATTTAAATCGTGGTATGGCCTTGCTACACTGATTTCTACACAGCGTAATGCTGCATTTTGAAACGTATCCTGCATTGACTGCTTCAGTCAGCACTGTACAAGATAGTTGCACCATCAAATGGCTATGTGTGATAACACTGAGCAGCGCACCAATAATGAGATCCAGTGTTTATCATATTGAACTTTAAATCACAAAGCTCGTCAAAATGGTCACTACCCAAAGGTTGTCTATTGATTTCAGAACTTCTGCACTCTGTTTGGGTGGTTTTGTGCTGATCAACAATAGCTATGTGTTTGTCAGGAATTATAGGTAACGGGGGGTCACTTCGCCATTCAAGGATCGGTCGTGTGAACGGCGAGCTTTGTGCAATTTGCTAGTTTTAATACTTTTTATGACAAACCGGTGAGATTTGATATACTCTGTTCCATAACTGTTCTAGGAGGACAATATGTCAAAGAATCCTCAAAGATGGCTCTGGAGACATTAAAAGACACTTACGTGCTCGAGCTGACACCCCCGAGCAGGCCGTGGGCCTGGGAGGCGATTTGGTCGGAGATGTGCAGAAAATGTGGCGCGAGATGCTGTATATGTCGGCAATGCTGGCGAAGGTCGTTGCTGACTTGGAGGATCTTGCTGTGATACATCGATCGATCCCCGCCATAGAGGCGAAGTTTATTGATGTGGTTACAAGAGTGGGGGACGTCGAGAAACGGATCGATTACCTGGAGTCATCAGAGAGGGAATTATCTGCTAATCCGCTAGCAACCAAGGTAGATTTGGACCGAAGCCGGCAGAATAACGTCTGTATCGTGGGACTCCCGGAGGGAGTGGAGGGATAGGATATGGTGGAATTCCTGGATGGGCTCTTCCCCGAGTCTGCTCGACATGGCAGGCCATAAGCTGGAAATCCAGCGAGCTCACAGTGTTCCGGCTCGGCGATCCATGGAGGGAGACAGGCCCCGATCAATTCTGGCCAAATTTCTGAGATCATTCGATAAAGATCTTGTGTTATGTGAGGAGTAAAGGAAGGCTTTCTTGGAAGAACCACAGTATTTTCTTGTTCCCAGACTTTGTGAACTCGATGAGAGAAATGTGATCAATTCAAGGAATGCAAGAAACTTTTACATCAACGGAAGGTCACTTTTGCACTGATTCCTGGCCAAATTGAGAGTAGATGCCAAGAATGGCCGAAAAACATTCACATGCCCACAGCAAGTAATGTCCTTCATAAAATCAATGGAGTAAGTCATCTTGTTGTACTCGGGTTGCAGCCGAGTGGACCAGCTCACTGAACATTCGCTTGACTGTTTGAAGAATCGGCGTGCTCTCTTTGTGCTGGTCCCCCCTATCGGCTGGAGTTGATTTTGTAGAATAACACACCTTCAAGACAGTTTTGTGGATGAATCTACACGCTCTTTATTCTGCCTGTTGGCTGGAGTTTGTTTTATAGATTATCTTTTGCTGTGTAATTCTGTCTCAAAATTTGTATACAAACACCAGACTTGAGCAATCCAACGGCAAAGTTGTCTCGGGGGTTCTCGTGCATGAACTGTTTGAGTTTGGAGGTATGGACGGCAGTTGGTGCTGTCGTGCGTGGGGTTAATGGGCACTTTTTTTCTAGGGGATGTTCGGGTGTGATTGCACTAATGTTGGAGCAAAAAAATTGTCTCTCTGAGAAACTTGGAGGAGCTTGGTGAGGTAATTAAGGCCTTGCCTACAGTTATGACTCTGGGGCCAGATGGCATTGCTGCTGAATTTAGATCTTCTGCTACAGAACTGGCTCCACATTTGCTAGAAGTTTATATGAAATCATTAAAGAATGGAAAGCTGGGGAGCCTGGGTAGCTCAGTGGTAAAAGACGTTGGCTACCACCCCTGGAGTTCGCTAGTTCGAATCCCAGGGCGTGCTGAGTGACTCCAGCCAGGTCTCCTAAGCAACCAAATTGGCCCGGTTGCTAGGGAGGGTAGAGTCACATGGGTTAACCTTCTCGTGGTTGCTATAATGTGGTTCGTTCTCGGTGGTCCGCGTGGTGAGTTGAGTGTGGATGGTGTGAAGCCTTCACACACGCTATGTCTCCATGGCAACGCGCTCAAGCCATGTGATGGTCGGTGGTTTCCCGGAGGCAGCTGGGATTCGTCCTCCGCCACCCGGATTGAGGCAAATCACTATGCAACCATGAAGATTTAAAAGCGCATTGGGAATTGGGCATTCCAAATTGGGTGAAAAAAATAAAAATAAAAAATGGAAAGCTTCCGCCAACCATGACACAAGGCCAGATCAGTCTGATTCTTAAAAAGGACAAAGATCCAAGCGAGTGTAAGAGTTACCGTCCAATTTCCCTGATCCAGCTAGACGTTAAAATATTGTCAAAACATTTTGGCCAACCGATTAAATAAAGTAATGACATCTCTTCTACATATAGATCAGGTGGTGTTTATTCGGTCCATAGCTCTTCTGATAACATTAGTCATTTCATCAATATGTGGACAGTGGCGAATGATCAGACTCCGGTCGCTACCATCTCACTTGATGCCGAAAAGGCGTTTGATATGGTAGAATGGGATTATCTTTTTAAGATTTTGGAAATGTACGGGTTTGGATGGATTAAGTTACTTTATAGACACCCGGTAGCGGCGGTACAAACAAATGGATTAATTTCAGATTGTTTCCCTCTGGATGGGGCCACCCGGCAGGTTTGCCCTCTTTCCCCATTATTGTTCTGTCTTGCCCTGGAACCATTAGCAGCTGCGATAAGAAAGGAGGATGATTTTCCAGGGGTGGTGGCGGGAGGTGTTGTGCATAAGCTTCTGCTTTACGCAGATGATATTTGTCTCTGAACCTACTAGATCTATGCCTTGCCTCCACAGAACTATTAATTCATTTTCAAAGTTCTCAGGATACAAAGTTAATTGGTCTAAATCCGAAGCTTTGGCTCTGACAGCATGCTGTCCAGTAATGGCTTTCCAGCTGGGCGCCTTCCAATGGCCCAAACAGGGCACTAAGTATTTGGGGATTTTATTCCCATCAAAATTGTGTGATTTAGTTAATTTTGATCCCTTAATAGTTTGAGCGATGTGTGGGCAGGTTGGCTTCATTACATTTATCTATGATTGGGAAGGTTAATGTTATTAATTGTATTCCAAAATTCAACTACCTGTTACAGTCTCTTCCTATAAATGTCCCCCTCTCTTATTTTAAGCAATTTGATAGGATAGCAAAGTCCTTCATTTGGAATGGTAAATGTCCAAGATTGCATTTCAGTAAGTTACATAGGCCGATTGACAAATGTGGGCTAGGCCTTCCCAAGATTTTTTATTATGCATTCGGTCTCAGACATTTGGCTTATTGGTCGCTTCCACTTGAGCCCCTCCCTGGTTTGTATTGAACAGGAAGTTCTTGCCCCTATTTCGCCATTGCAAAGCCTTTGTCAAACTAACCGGAGAAGTTACACCCTGTTATCGGTATGGACAAAAGTGTCCAGTGTGTTTAATTTGGACATTTAAATAAATGTCGCCTTGCATATTGCTGAACCCAAAATTATGTATTAAGTCCCCTATCTGCTGGACAGAGTGGATTGTGAGGGAGGTTAATACACTGTGACCTATATGAGTGGATTTTTTTTTTTAATTTTTTTAACATCATGGCGGCGCCGCTGATGGCCGCCTCTGTGTGGAGCGCTTTTATTTTTTTGTTTTTGTTTGTTTGTCCTGTTTATTTATCTTTTTCCAGTCAGTTTTACCAGAGACGAACTGCTGAACATTTGACAGCATATACCAGTCAATCTTTTCCCGGATTTTGAATATTCGGATGTTTTGTTTGACGTTTTAGTCGGGAGGCGTGGCTGTGTTTAAACACGCTATGAGATGCAGGCGAGGGAGACGAGCAGGCGCGCTGGTCAAGCTCCGTCGGTGTGGTTTTCAAACAACGCTGCCGAGCATTCATCTTGCGAATCTCTGCTCTCTCCCTAACAAAACAAACGAACTACATCTCACCCGCACAAACAAGGACTTTTCAAACTCTGCTGCCTTGTGCTTCACAGGAACCTGGCTGAGGGAAGCCATTCCGGACAGCGTGTTACATCTGCCAGGCTTTCAGCTGTTCATAGCGGATCGCATCGTGGAGTTAACAGGGAAAATGAGAGGCGGTGGAACATGCTTTTACGTCAATGAATGTTGGTGTACAGATGTAACAACGTTAAAGATAACTGTAAGCCTTTCTACTCGCCGCAGGATTTTTCCTTGTTTATTCTGGTGAGTGTGTATCGCGCCAAACACGTGTTTGAACGCAGCGCTGCAACAGCTGGCTGATCAAATCACAGACACAGAACAATACCCTTATTCACTTATTATTCTTGGGGATTTTAACAAAGCAAACCTCACGTGAACTGCCCAAATACAAACAGCACCTTACATGCCCAACCAGAGACAGAAATATCTACACAACAATAAAGGATGCATATCGCTCTGTTCCTAGAGCAGCTTTGGGACTCTGCTCACTGACTAGTTCATCATCTTCCAACCTACAGACAGAAATTAAAATCTGCTAAGCCTGTATTAAGGACTGTAAAGATATGGACCAACGAAGCAGAGCTGGAACTACAAGCCTGTTTTGACTGCACTGATTGGAGTGTTTTTGAGGCTGCAGTCACAGACCTATGTAAACCCATGGTTTACAGCGGAACTCGGGCAGCTTTGTCAGGCCAAAGAGGATGCTTACAGAGTTGGGGATAAAGTCTTGTACAATCAGGTCAGGAACACGCTGAATAAGGGACTCAGAGTGGCTGAAAGATACTATGAGAAGCTTAATTTTTTACAGCTAACGAACCTGCATCAGTGTGGAGTGGCATGAAACAACTTACGAATTACAGGACTCCTACCCCCGACCCTGTAGGGAACCAACAACTGGCTAACAACCTGAATGTGGTGTTCTGCAGATTGGAAAGACCAAACTCACTTCACACAAACGCTAACGCCTCCTGCAAACCCCCTCCTCCCCCCTCTTGCTACTCAACCTGTACTGAAGATCTGTGAAGATGATGAGCCATGTCTTTCGAAAACGAAGGATAAGGGAAGCACAGGGCCCAGATGGCATTTCACCTGCATGTCTTCGATCCTGTGCTAACCAGCTGGCCCCCATCTTCACACAGATATTCAATAGATCACTGGAGCAGTGTGAAGTCCCATGCTGCTTCAAACATTCCACTATCATCCCCATCCCAAAGAAACCAAAAATCACAGGACTTAATGACTACAGACCTGTCACCCTGACGTCTGTGGTCATGAAGTCATTTGAGAGACTGGTGTTGGCCCACCTGAAGGACATCACTGGACCCTTTCTAGATCCCCTTCAATTTGCTTATCGAGCAAACAGGTCTGTGGATGATGCAGTCAACATGGGATTGCATCATATCCTGCAACATCTGGACAGACCAGGGACATATGCAAGGATACTTTTTGTTGACTTCAGTTCGGCTTTCAACACCATCCCAGCTATCCTCCGGACTAAATTACACCAACTCTGTTCCCACGTCTATCTGTCAGTGGATTACCAGCTTTCTGACAGACAGGCAGCAGCTTGAGACGGGAAATTCACTTCCAGCACCTGTACAATCAGCACTGGTGCCCCTCAGGGATGTGTGCTCTCCCCACTACTCTTCTCCCTCTACACCAATGACTGCATTGCCAAGGACCCCTCTGTCAAGCTCCTGAAGTTTGCAGACAACACCACTGTCATCGGCCTCATCTGAGATGACGATGGTTCTGCATACAGAAGGGAGGTTGAACAGCTGGCTGTCTGGTGCAGTCAAAACAACCTTGAGCTGAACACGCTCAAAACAGTGGAGATGACAGTGGACTTTAGGAGGAACACCCCAACACTGACCCCCCCTCACCATCCTAAACAGCACTGTGGCAGCAGTGGAGTCATTCAGGTTCCTGGGCACTACCATCTCACAGGATCTGAAGTGGGAGACCCACATTGACTCCACTGTGAAAAAGGCCCAGCAGAGGTTGTACTTCCTTCGCCAGTTGAGGAAGTTCAACCTGCCACAGGCGCTGCTGATACAGTTCTTCTCAGCAGTCATTGAGTCTGTCCTCTGCACTTCAGTAACTGTCTGGTTTGGTTCAGCTACGAAATCAGACATCAGAAGACTACAAAGGACAGTTCGGACTGCTGAGAGGATTATTGGTTGCCCCCTGCCCCCCCTTCAAGAACTATACACTTCCAGAGTGAGGAAAAAGGCTGGAAAAATCACTCGGGACCCGACTCACCCTGCCCACTACCTTTTTGAACTGTTGCCTTCTGGCCGACGCTTCGGAGCTCTGAGCACCAGAACCGTCAGGCACAGGAACAGTTTTTTCCCCCAGGCTATCCATCTCATGAACAGTTAAAATTGCCCCTTTGAGCAATAATTAATGTGCAATACACAGCTTAGTCTTGTTATATTATCCAACACATCCTACCTCTTCTGCCATTACATTCCCTTGCACTGTACATAACCGATTTGGTATTTAGATTTGCACTACGTGTGTGTGTATTTGTATGTATGTGTGTGTATATATATTTTATATATATATATATATATTATTCAATTTTAATTATTATAAAAGTTTTGCTGTTTTTGTATTGTGTACTGGAAGCTCCTGTCACCAAGACAAATTCCTTGTATGTGTAAGCATAGTTGGCAATAAAGCTCATTCTGATTCTGAGTGTTAAGATCCTTTGAAAATATGGTTCAACATTCTGGGATTTCCAGGTCTCAATTCTTCAGGTATTTACAGCTGCACCACCTGCTTTGTACTATTTTTGGGAGTAGCATACACCCCCCTAAAGCAGCAGATACTCTGGGAGTGGTGATTACTGCATTTGGAAAAGGTCATGAGGCATCAGCGTATTACTCCCTGCTAATTCAGAGTCTGGGGGACGGAGCTTCAACTTCTCAAGAGATTATGGGAGAAAGATTTAAACTTGGTATTGGAGGAGGGAGTGTGGGCTAGGATTCTAAAAAAACATCAAGTCTTCATCTAGACATACAAGATGCCTTATGCAATTTAAGATTTTGAGAAATTTTAAGATTGGATCCCCTCTAGATTGTATAGGCTTGGTCTTAAAGGCACACCCACCTGCTGGCGACGGCAGTCAAAACATGGGTACACAACCCATGTTTTTTGGAGGTATGTTAAGATCCAAGAATTTTGGTTGAGGGTTCAGAGTTTTATGTGTCGTATTGGGCACTCAAATTTAATTTAGCCCCAGACAATGTATTTTAGGCGATGGGGCGGTCAATAATATAGGGGATAAGTATATAAAAAATATTGGGTCCTAGCCAGTGTTATGATCAGTAGACAGATCATTCTTAGGGGATGGAAGTTGGCTGGAGTGCCCTCATTTCAGGAGTGGTGCACAGAGATGGGCAGGGTGGCAGCATTTGAGGTGTTGTATAGAAGGCTAGTCAACCAGGAGTTGCTTGGGGAAAAAAAAAAAGTGGGGCAGCTATTTGGCATTTTAGGAGGGCTCTCTGGGAGGGCCAGTTGAGAGGAATTTAGTTTTAAATGTTTATTATTTTATTTATATTATTTGCGCGAGTACTCTGGCTTGGCCTCAGGGATGTTTGTTGGGAGGTGGGGTTGAAATTTGGGGGGGGGGAGGGGGATTGTGGTTGACTTGGTTCATGAATGTTTTGTTTTGTGTCATGCTTGAGGAGCAACCAATAAAAATGTTAATCTGAAAAGAATTACTGGTAACACTTTATAATAAGGTTGTCTGTTGACATTAGTTAATGAATTGGGAAAGTCTGAGGTGTGCACATCTGGTCAGCACCATTAAACTAGGGGGGTTTAATGACCCTAACAGTGACCGTTATTATGCTTATTTGTGTTCAGGCCGGATGGTCATCAAAATAACTTGCGGAGCGCTGCATATGAGGCTCTTATGGAGATAGTGAAGAACAGCGCAAAGGATTGTTACCCAGCGGTTCAGAAGACCACACTAGTCATCATGGAGCGACTGCAGCAGGTCCTGCAGATGGAGGTGAAGAAACCACACACAATGCTGTCACTTTTTGATGGATGTTTAGACTTCTGAATATCCAGAGAACTAGGGTTTTTTTTTTTTTTTAAAAAAAAAAAAAAAAAAGAGTAAATCATGTTCTGTATCAGCTGTTTGTTTGTTGCATTATTATGAAATTGAATGTTTGTTTGTGTAGTCTCACATTCAAAGCACGTCAGACAGAATCCAGTTCAATGATCTTCAGTCTCTGCTGTGCGCCACCCTGCAGGTCAGAACACCGTCCATTCTCAATGTCATTGTCATTACACCTTATGTCTGACATCATGAGTTCAGCTATTGACCGTGTTTGTACTAAACTGTCATGTCCTTCAACAGAATGTGTTGCGGAAGGTGCAGCATCAGGATGCACTGCAGATCTCAGATGTGGTGATGGCGTCTCTGCTGCGCATGTTTCAGAGCACGGCTGGCTCAGGTGGCGTTCAGGAGGATGCGCTCATGGCTGTCAGCACTCTAGTGGAAGGTAAGCAGCCTTTATAATCCTTCATAATCTCCAAAATGTTTATGACACCCAGATCAAGACTAAAGAGGTCAACAACAAAAACTTTTTTCTCTTTAGTGTTGGGGAGTGACTTCTTGAAATACATGGATGCCTTCAAGCCTTTCCTGGTAATTGGATTGAAGAATTATGCTGAATATCAGGTAATGGTTGTGTTTGAATGTTAACTGATGTTGACGATTGTTCCTCCTGCTGCTCTGAGCTTGGGCTGTTCAGGATTTTTATTGTCATAGAGAAATCAGAGTCTACCTTACCCTGTGTGCGTCCGGCTGCTCGTGGCCACACTGGACATTGCGAGACTCTACAGCACATACGCATGAGAATAGGACTAGGTTAAAAAAAATAAAATAAAAAAATTCAGATGCATTGCAATCTTCATTTTAATGATCTCAATATCGATTCTTAAATTTCAGCTTGGATCTTTTACTCAGTGCAGCAAAAATGTCAGATTAGCCACTAGACTTTTTTTTTTTTTTTAATGAACTATGCCGATATTCAGCAAGCAGTGTGGCCGATACAATGCCGTTATATCACAATTTAATATAGTAAGTAACAAATGTAAAATTAATACAAAATGAAAACTCTTATTTAGCACTTAATATACTCAATTTCACGTTCTACTTGTAAAAAAATTATATTGTATTTTAAATGGTACATAGCAGTTTCTTTTGATTTCTGTTTAGTCATCAATTTTTAGTAATTTATTTGCACATGAAGAAATTAATATTAGAAATAACAGTACACACAGTAGTCCAGCAACCATGGTTGGCATTTCCGCACTAGTAATCGCATTTTCTCACAAAAGTCCTAATCAAACCCATTGTACATGTGAATATGACATTTATAGCGCACATGAAGCGCTTTTGAAGTTGCACTCGTGCTAGTGCGGATTCAGTGAGCAGCAATCTTCTGACAGTCTAAACGGCCTGGATTGCCTGCTTGCATTGTCACGGACTGACCATCATGATTTGTGAATCAATGAAAATTTTCATCCTGATCCTGAAGTTTTGATTCTGACTGATAGAATAGGCACTTCAGAGGAAGATATTAGATGAGCGCTCGACGGGAAGAAAGCGCTGGATTTATGTGAGGTTTGTGAATTACATTTGTTTAAACTAGACATCCGCATATTTGCAGAGGGTACATGATTCCAGTATAATATTTGGCTTTTTTTATCATTTAGACAAGATAGTTAAAAGACACAGGGAACTGTTGAAAAGAGGCTGATAGAATACATCTTTTAGAGGAAGAAATACGAGTGCTCCGGGATGCTGGACTTGCTCAAGTTTTGCAAGGTTTATTTATAACATCTGTTTAAACGAGGTATCCGCATATTTGCAGACAGTATATAATAGTTTTATTGATATTTGCCTTTTTATCATTAGACAAGACAGTTAAGTTACAGGGAACTGTTGAGGAGAGAGCGAGAATGAAACATGTGAACACTAACATCACAAGCTCAAACGCACCTGTCGCGGCTTTGATATGCTGATCCAGACCTTTGCACTGTGTCTATTGTAGTAACATGATGGCACGTAACAACAAAATTATCTGTGATTAGTCTTTTACATGTCTCGGATTTGTCAGCCTCGGCGATATATCGGTCGGCCACTAGTGAAGAAGTATAATCGTGAAGTTTTGCACCATGATCCTATCATTTTAGCAAGGTTTCTACAAATCAGTGTAAATACTTGTAAGTAGTACAAAATATGCATATAAACAAGAAGCATGTAACTCTGTCTGTCTGTGCATGCATACATACAGCTCTGGAAAAAACTAAGACCACTGCAAAATTATCAGTTTCTCTGGATTTAATATTTATTGGTATGTGATGGAGTAAAATAACATTTGTTTTATTCTATAAAGTACTGACAATATTTCTCCCAAATTCCAAATAAAAATTGTCATTTAGAGCATTTATTTGCAGAAAAAGACAACTGGTCAAAATAACAAAGATGCAGTGTTTTCAGACCTCAAATAATGCAAAGAACAAGTTCATATTCATTTTTAAACTAGGGGTGCACCGATTGATTGGTCACTGATCTAAATCAGCCGATATTCGTCTTTAATCCGCGATTGGCCGATCGTGCCTAGTATCAGGGCTGATCTTTTTTTGCAGCATGCAGGGAATTACACATACACTGCTCCTCTAATGAATGAGCACTTGCTCAGCCCTTGAAGCATGACAGTGTCCTTTTGGAGGGTGAATTGTTGGCAATTCTAAGCATTCACAAATTTAATCTTTCAGATATGTAATTCACATGAATATGCCATTTTGTTTTTAAAAATGTGTAAGAATTACATGTGTATGAATATTAAGTTGCCCATTTTCTAGAGTCATTACAGTAGTTATTCTGATTAGTTGCACAGTGAGCAGGAAGAGGATAAAGAGGCTGCTAATGGGTATAAAGACCAATTAAAAACAAATAAACATGCAAATACAAATCTGAGTGTATGTGATAATGCGAGTCGTAACAATCAGACGCTGTGTGAAGTGATTGAGACTATTTGAGCCATAATGAGTGCTTTTAGCTTAGCTCTCTTTAACATGAGCGCTCTTGGTGTCGATCAAACATGCAAACAATCTCATCAGTCACTCATCCCAGTGTTATTCTATGAGGATCCCAATTTAAACAGATTAATGTTGGTCACAATACTACTAATAACAGATATAACTGTTTAACCTTCAATAACGGCACCGTGCCTTAACGCATTTGCTTAATTAGTGATTTGTTACAGCAAGATGCAAAGGACAGTAAACAAATCATAGATATTAATTTCTCACTGGAGCAGTTTTAGAGCTTGTAATGGATATTGCTTATTTTTGAACGTATCTCTGCAGTGTGTGGTGCTCTCATGGTTTTTGGTTGCCAGTATGTCACAATGACCTTAACATAACTATTAATAACTGTTCAATACATTAATTGTGAGTTGCTAACATTTACTTGTAATTTTCATTTAATTTTGGTAACACTTAAAGTTTTCTTTTTAACATTAATGCATTAGGTATCATGAACAATCAACAAACTATATATTTTTACAGCTTTTATTAATCAATGGTAGTTAATAAAAATAAAATTGTTCATTATTTCATTGTTTTATTAATGTGCATTAATACAACTTTTGATTTTTAAAATGTATTAGTATATTTTGTAACTAACATTTAAGTTCATTAGTTCATGTTAACTACAGTAATGTTGTTAATGTTAACAAATAGAACCTTTTTGTAAAGTTTTACAGTAATTTTACTGTGTGGGGCATAAACATATAACTGCAGCATATAACTTGTAAAAGTGTGGCAAATGTCACTTTAAGAAAAAATTGGAGATCGGTATCGGCCTCAAATTTCCTGATCCGTGCACCACTTGATGATCTGGGGGTGCTACAACAAGGCTGGAATCGGGAAGATTCATCTTTGTGAAGGACGCATGAATCAAGCCACGTACGAGGTTATCCTGGAAGATAACTTGCTTCCTTCTGCTCTGACAATGTTCCCCAATTCTGAGGATTGGTTTTTACAGCAGGACAATGCTCTGTTCCACGCAGCCAGGTCAATCAATGTGTGTATGGAGGACCAATGGATCAAGACCCTGTCATGGCCAACCCAATCTATAGACCTAAATTCCATTGAAAACCTCTGCAATGTGATCAAGAGGAAGATTGATGGCCACAAGCCATCAAACAAAGCCGAGCTGCTTGAATTTTTGCACCAAGAGTGGTATAAAGTCACCCAACAGCAATGTGAAAGACTGGTAAAGAGCATGCCAAGATGCATGAAAGCTGTGTTTTGAAAATCAGGGTTATTCCACCAAATATTTATTTCTGAACTCTTCCTAAGTTAAAACATTAGTAGTTTAAAAATGAATATGAACTTGTTTTCTTGGCATTATTCGAGGTCTGAAAACATGGCATATTTTTTATTTTGACCAGTTGTCATTTTCTGCAAATAAATGCTCTAAATGACAATATTTTTATTTGGAATTTGGGAGAAATGTTGTCAGTACTTTATAGAATAAAACAAAAAATTTTCCTTTTACGAAAATACATACCTATAAATAGTAAATCCAGAGAACTATGTAATTTTGCAGTGGTCTCTTAATTTTTTCAAGAGCTGTATATACAGTTGAAGTCAGAAGTATACATACACCTTAGCCAAATACATTTAAACTCAGTTTTTCACAATTCCTGACATTTAATCGCAGAAAACTTTCCCTGTCTCTGGTCTGTTTGGATCACTATTTTAAGAATGTGAAACGACAGAATAATAGTAGAGAGAATGATTTATTTCAGCTTTTATTTCTTTCATCACATTCCCAGTGGGTCAGAAGTTTACATACACTTTGTTAGTATTTGGTAGCATTGCCTTTAAATTGTTTAACTTGGGTCAAACGTTTTGGGTAGCCTTCCACAAGCTTCTCACAATAAGTTGCTGGAATTTTGACCCATTCCTCCAGACAGAACTGGTTTAATTGAGTCAGGTTTGTAGGCCTTCTTGCTCGCATACGCTTTTTCAGTTCTGCCCACAAATCTTCTGTCAGATTGTGGTCAGGGCTTTGTGATGGACACTCCAATTTTGCTTCAGTATATCCACAATTTTCCTTCCCCTTGATGCCATCTATTTTGTGAAGTGCACCAGTCCCTCCTGCAGCATAGCACCCCAAAAACATGCTGCTGCCACCCCCATGCTTCATGTTTGGGATGGTGTTCTTCGGCTTGCAAGCCTCACCCTTTTTCCTCCAAACATAACGATGTTCATTATGGTCATTATGGCCAGTTAAATTTGTTTCATCAGATCAGAGGACGTTTCTCCAAAAAGTAAGGTCTTTGTCCCCATGTGCACTTGGTGTTTATACTGGTGTACTATTGTTTGTACAAATAAACATGGTATGTTCAAGCGTTTAGAAATTGCTCCCAAGGATGAACCAGGCTTGTGAAGGTCCACAATTTTTATTCTGAGGTCTTGGCTGATTTCTTTTTTTTTTTTTTTTCATGATGTCAAGCAAAGAGGCACTGAGTTTGAAGGTAGGCCTTAAAATACATCCACAGGTACACCTCCAATTCAGTACACCTCCTATCAGTAGCTAATTGTCTAAAGGCTTGACATTTTCTGGAATTTTCCAAGCTGCTTAAAGGCACAGTTAACTTAATGTAAACTTCTGATCCACTGAAATTGTGATAGTCAATTAAGTGAAACAATCTGTCTGTAAACAATTGTTGGATATATTACTCATGTCATGCACAAAGTAAATGTCCTAAACAACTTGCCAAAACTATAGTTTGCTAAAATGAAATCTGTGGAGTGGTTTAAAATTGTTTTAATGACTTCAACCTAAGTGTATGTAAATTTCTGACTTCAACTGTGTTTGTATATTAGGGCTGGGTATCGTCAGCCACCTTAAAATACGTATTGCAATTTACATATGTCACGATTCAGTGTTTCGCAGTACATCGCGATACATATTTCATGATACGTATTCTAATTCACAAGCTTTCAATTCCAATTAATTTGGGCAAATTTTAGTTGTCCATTCTTTTTCTTGTACAGTTTTAGACATTCTCTTTCAGCTAATGCTGTTATTAATACAAGGAACCTTCTAAATTGGTAAATTAATTTTACCCCTCATAGAAGTGTCTGACTGCACTGAAGAACAGCTCTTAATTTTGCACTTATTTAGATGACCTGCTGCTTTTTTATTAAAATGCTGGACATGATATTAATACACATAGTTTAATATAAATATCACAATACATGGAAGCAATATCATGAGAGAGTATCGCGATATATCGATATTTCATCCTAGTTTATATATGTGTATTTGTGTGTATATATTAATAATAATAATGAATAATTTCTAACATTTATTTAGCACTTTTCTAGGCACTCAAAGCGCTTTACATAGTATAGTGGGAATCTCCTCAACTACTACCAGTGTGCAGCATCCATCTGGATGATGCGACGGCAGCCATAGTGCACCAGAATGCCCACCACACTAGCTGTTGTTGGAGAGATGTGCGCAATGTAATATATGCAATTTCAAGACATAATATTTATAAATATGAATTTATTTTAATTTATAATTCGAAAGCTAAAATGTGACCAATGTGGTAAAATAAAATTTGTAAAATTAATATTTTATAATGTACCTAGTGAGAATTTCCCTTGTATAATAAGCATTAACTGAGAGAAAATGTATTTCATATAAGCAAAATGGACATTATAACGGAAATAATCCCAAATGAATTGATATAGAATAAAGTGCTTGTGAATCCGAATTGAGTATGGAAATCTGTGTCAATACCCAGGCATACATGAGAACCTCAGGATTTTACAGTCTTTCCATGGCCAATCTGGCCTGAGTTGTGTCTTTCTGTTTGTGAATACTGTGTGAAAGAGGTTTCCTCAAACTAAAGGAAAATTATAGATCTTCTTTGGTCTCATAATACTTAAACAGTCTCTTGGTAGATTTCGGTTGTGAATGACTCGATTCAGTGAATCACTCGTAGCACATAAGATGCTTCTAAGATCTCTAGAAGTGGTCACTGAACTAATCAGTAAATGAAACTGAACAAATTTGTTAAACAGGAGCAAGCCACACAAATTCCCTTTTTTATTTTTGGTGCTTTTTAGCTTAAAACAAAAACTGGACCAGTGATTCTCACCTTTTTTGCATCTCATGAGTTTGCATCCCTGTAAGTTAAAGATGTCCATATGTTTGTTGAATTGGACTCAATCCTATTAATGCACTTGTTTTGCAACGGTTTTCTTAAGAGTAGGAGAACCCTCTTAATTTATAATTTTACCATGGTCTCATTTTTTTCTCTCTCTATGTACTTCTGAGCAGTTTTGAAACTTTTGAATTGCAGTGCTCATATTATTGCCTCAGGATGAATCGCTTGTGCTGTATTCCTCATTTGTAAGTCGCTTTGGATAAATGTGAATGTACAGTGCATTCAGAAAGTATTCAGACCCTTTTTTTTTTTTTTTTTTTTCCACATGTTGCAGCTTATGCAAAAATGCTTTATTTTTTCACATCAAACGACACTCCATACCCCATAAAGACAAAGCAAAAAACAGATTTTTTATAACTTTGCAAATTTATTAAAGATAAAACTATCACATTGATATAAGTATTCAGACCCTTAACTTTTGGCAGCGATTACAGCCTCAAGTCTTTGGGTATGATGCGACAAGCTTTGCACACCTGGATTTGGGGATTTTCTGCCATTTCTTCTCTGCAGATCCTCTCAAGCTCTGTCAGGTTGGATGGGGACTGTCAGTGGACAGCCATTTTCAGGTTGTCCTTAAGCCACTCTTGCATTGCCTTGGCTGTGTGCTTATGGCCATTGTCCATTTGGAAAGTGAACCCTCGGCCTAGTCTGAGGTTCTGAGCACTCTGGACCAGGTTTTCATGAAGGATATCTCTGAATTTTGCTGCGTTCAGCTTGCCTTCAACTCTGAACAGTCCCTGCTGCTGAAAAACACCCCAGAGCATGATGCTACCACCACCATGCTTCACCATTGGGATGGTATTGCGCAGGTTATGAGCGGTGCCTGGTTTCCTCCAGTCATGACGCTTCGAATTGAGGCCAAACAGTTCAATCTTCATTTCATCAGGCCAGAGTATCTTGTTTCTCACAATCTGAGTCCTTGGTGTTTTTTGTTTTTTTGCTTTCTTGCATTGAGGAGAGTCTTCCATCTTGCCCCTCTGTCATAAAGCCCAGATCGGTGGAGTGTTGCAGTGATAGTTGTCCTTCTGCAAGTTTCTCCCATTTCCACACATGATCTCTGGAGCTCAGAGTGACCATCGGGTTCTTGGTCATCTCTCTTACCAAGGCCCTTCTCCCCCGGTTGCTCAGTTTGGCTGGGTGGCCAGCTCTAGAAAGAGTCCTGGTTGTTCCAAACTTCTTCCTGTTAAGAATTATGGAGGCCACTGTGCTCTTGGGAACTTTCAGTGCAGCTGACATGTTTTTTTTTTTTTTTAGCCTTCCCCAGATCTGTGCTTCAACACAATCCTGTCTCTGAGCTTTGCAGGCAGTTCCTTAAGGGCTCCAGACTGTGACTAAAATGGTCGCAAATGTGACCAAAAATAATTGATTGCGACAATTTAAAATCTAGTCGCCATCGGCAACAGTCGGGTTGTGCGCATTCATATGCGGTTTTGTCACATTTTGTGAGTTATCCAATACATCTTTAGAGCGTGCACCAGTGTGTCTCGTGCCGCTTTTCACCCGTTCTGTTTCTGAATATCTCGCTGCTCTGTACGCAACAAACCCAGCGCAAGAGTTGTGAACAAATGATTCTTGAACCGGGTCTTTTTCATGAATCACCCATAAAGAACTGAGGGTTTGAACTCAGGAGCTCAGGTTAGCAGTTTGAACTAGATTCACTTTCTCAGCGAATCAGCCATCAATGAGCTCACAACTGGGAGTGCAGACATTTCAAAATAAGAGTCCCATGTCTATTTCGGGCTTCTTTCCGATTAAAAGTCCCTTATTGTGTACCACTTTTTTTTTTTTTTTCTTCTGTTAATTATTGATTGGGATTGGAGTAGCACAATAAACTGCATCTGGGATTTCATTCAATTTGCCCTCTTGTAGTCTCTGTGTCTGGGCCATCCAGTATCAGTAAAGAAAGACTAAGGCAATACTGTAAAACAATTTAAATTTGAGAGAGAGAGAGAGATATACTTAGGACAGTTGAGGGACTTGTACACAACTATTACACGGTGCAAACATTCAATGATGCTCAAGAAAACAACACTATGCATACTATAATTTCTGTAAATATCTGTAATGTAGATTCTGAAGAGCAGTACTAAATTAAAAATCTTATCTTTTATATTTGTATAAATTATGAAAGGGGTGTGAGTATTTACAAGACAAGGGGATGCAAACTTATCAACTATATATGCTGTTTATTAAACCTCTGATTAATGGGTTATCAGCTGTTTTCCTTCGGCTTTCTATCTTGTTTCTAAAAGCAATCTAAATCGAGCAATTCTGTGATTTGGCGACTAAAAACAGCCATTTGGCTCCTTAATGTTTCAGTTTAGGAGCCACTTTTTTTTTTTTTTTTTTTTTTTTTTTTGTCTGGAGCCCTGTCCTTTTGACCTCATGGCTTGGTTTTTGCTCTATGCATTTTCAGCTTTGAGACCTATAGACAGGCATGTGCCTTTCCAAATCATGTCCAATCAATTGAATTTGCCACAGGTGGACTCCAATAAAAGTGTAGAAACATCTCAAAGATGATCCAGAGAAATGGGATGCACCTGAGCTAAAATTCAAGTGTCATTGCAAAGGGTCTGAATACTAATGTTAATGTGATATTTCAGTTTTTTCTTTTTAATAAATTCAAAAGTTATCAAATTTGTTTTTCTTCATTATGGGGTATGGAGTGTAGATTGTTTGTTTTATTTTATCTATTTTTTATTATTAAAGCATTTTAGTATAATGCTGCAACAAAATGTGTAATCTAAATACTTTCTGAATGCACCGTAAGTGTCCCTCATATGAAATACCTTGTAAAAAAATCGAAGTGGCTAGTAAAATTGGGCATTCTCATGCCACTGTGACTGGTAGGCAAAAAAGTTAGTTTCCCACCCTAATTACAAACATGTTTGATTATATTGGTGTAGTTCATGTTGGTGTATTTGTCCTGTCTGTCTGTCTGGTCAGGTGTGTTTGGCTGCAGTGGGGCTGGTGTGTGATTTATGTCGAGCTCTCATGGCCAATATTCTGCCTTACTGTGATGAAATCATGCAGTTGCTGCTCGAAAACTTGGGTGTGAGTATTCAGATATTTTTTTCAAATGTTGTTTTCTTTTAGAATTTGTGTCATTTGAAAAATATTAAATTGTAATTTCTGTATGAAGATTATTTGCATGGTTTATCCTTTTTTTATTTTAATGTTTTGTTTGCTTTATTTTTCACCTTGTTCTTGCCATGTAAATAGCTTTTGAAATGGCATTAAACAATAAATTACAAATACATATTTCAGATGATGCTGACTATACTACACAGATTTTAATAAATTCAGTTTACCGTGTTTTCCGGAAATAAAGTCGCACCTGATCAAAATTGTGGTGAGAGGGAAAAAAAAAGTTGCATCTCTGTATAAGTCGCACTAAAAGGTTGCATACTGCAGGCACTAGGACCCAGGAGCAGCCGCCTGACTTCCATTCACCGGTTCAGATGTCAAATGTGCTCCGTGAATATTACAGTACCTCAATCTACATATCAGTGTTTTTGGCTCGTTTTAAACAGGAGAATTTGCTTTAAGTAATCATTTGTAGTAGTTTCTCTTTGTGTTTCATGAAAGAACACGACAAGCCATATCTGTTTATAAAATCTGTAACTATGCCAAGCACAAATAAACAGCTTAGTCTGAGAGTGAAGCAATACGCCTGTTGTATTCTATTAATTCATTAACATTAGCGACTGTGGATATTTCTGATATTTGCAACCCTCTATGCAATGCATTAATTATTCGGTTCACTGACTGAATGATTTTACTACGAGTGTGATGAAACATCATTATGTGAGGAGTTGCATTTGACAGTTCTCTAGTGTTTGTAAGAACAGTAATATTATGATGGACAAAATATATAAACTCGTTGCATAAAGTACTTTGTGGAAGCAAAATATTCTGAATTGGCAACTTTGCTTCTACCATCACTATGACTGATGTTTTCATCTGTTTTGGTGTGCATGTGTTTGACCAGCTGGCATCAGTTACGTATAAATTAAGTCGCAGGGCCTTTCAGATGATTAAAAAAAAGTGACTTATATTCCGGAAAATACAGTACTCTTTTCCGGCTCCTTCTATAAATGAGTGTCTGAACCATTTTTGTAACATAACCAGAAACTCAAACAGAACTTTCTAATATTGTGTATGCAGGTGATAAGTTATTTTTCAGTTGTGCACAGATTTCAGCTAGTGTTTGTGTGCTTTCAGAATGAAAATGTGCACAGGTCCGTGAAACCCCAGATCCTCTCTGTGTTTGGTGATATCGCTCTTGCTATTGGAGGTGAATTCAAGAAGTACCTGGATATTGTGCTGGACACTCTACAGCAGGCCTCACAGGCACAGGTGGACAAGGTAACTACAACTAACAAATCAACTGAAACTCGACTCTCTACAGACTGCCAGTTCTTGTTTGTCTTCAAAATCTGGTGAAATGCAAGAGCTCTGCATATGCAAAAAAAAAAAAAAAGTACATTTTAATTACAAGAAACACGAAAGGGCTTTTCAATTTGGTCATCCTAAACCCTGGGTAAACAAAATCCTAGGTTATCTTGTTTCATGTTTCACACTGTTCATGTTATACCCAGAATAAACAATTGATCCTGGGTGTGTAAGTTGCGAGATTTCACACTGTTCATTCGTACAAAAACCCCAACATTTATAACATTTATAATTGCTGGGTCAATAACAATGATGGGATAAATACAGCTCGCAACGGACATGCAACCTGTCAGTGCAGCTGCTCTGCTCTTCTGTGGAAATGTCACATTATCTCTGAAACAGCATCTTCTGAAACATACCACAAAAACACAAGCAAAAGGAATACTGTCACGCCACTTATCGTGTTTGCCATCACTCTTCGATGCAGCAGTCTTTCATAACCCCGGGTTAAAAGCGGTGATAAACCCCTTTCAAAATTACAAGCCTTAAGTGTTGCTTTATATGGGGTTAAATGAGGGATTTGAAAAGATGGTAAACCCAGGGTTAAACGCAGTGTGAAAAGCCCTAAAGGTTTTTCCACCGGTATTTGTCCAGGCCAATGCTGTGTGAAGGTATAGAAGTTATGGCAGAAATATTACTATAGTCAAGTCATTTTTATTTGTATAGCGCTTTTCACAACACATATCATTTCAAAGCAGCTTTAACAGACAATGTACTGTAATATCTATGAAGTCTTAGTCATCATTGTGTAATTGTAAATTGTGTATATAAATAATGAAATAGTTAATAATTGTATTTAGTACACCAGTGAGCAAGACGAAGACGACTGTGGCAAGGAGCACAGAACTCCACAAGATGTTGGTTAATGGAAAAAAATAACCTTGGGAGAAACCAGACTCACTGTGAGGTTCAGTTCCCCTCTGGCTAACCAGCATGAATATAATGCAAATATTAGGTGGTTTTCACACTGGCACGTTTGCTGCAGCCCGAATCTGAGCGCGATTGTTCCTGGCGCCCCCTGCAGCGTTATGATTTTGTCGAACCCCCGTGCTTTTCCATCAACTTGCATCAGAAATGTGCACATGATGGAAAGCACAACACGGGTCGCTATATTTGTTTATTTTGTGTCATGCACACCAGAGTGAACGACACTTGAGCCTCTGTTCTTCACACGCTGTAATTAAGCAGATGTACATGTCCAGGGGAAAGAGCCTACATCTGATGCTCACAAACTATCTTTTTTGAGGACACAACTGGTTGCATGCTTACTCGCATATATAAAAGGCACCTCACCTTTTCTGTGTATCGCAACGTTTCCCTGCCACTCATGATGCGTGTGTGTGTTTGTATTTGTGCAACTGATGGTCATGCTTAAATTGGCAAAAAACGCATGTGCAAGTCATTTTACTTCCTGAACAAGTGCAGACCCAAGTACAGGTTGCTTTCTCACTCGTGAACCGCGCCACAGTTCCAGTGAAACCGAATTTAAACCACCTCCTACAGGTAGTCTTGTGTGCGGTTCGCGGGTGCGCACCCGAGTTCGGAAAACAGTGTTAACATTATCCAAACTAATCTAACTTTGACGTCATCGACCCAGTGTGCACACCAAAAGTGTTAGTGTGAAAGCACCCTTAGTTATTTATGTGCAGTGCAGGTCATGGTTTAAAATTTGTGAACTAAGTGTTGAGTGCCATTGTTAAAAGATTTTATATGAACTGTAATATTAAAGACTAATGTCTTTGAAGTCCATCCTGAATTTACTGCAGAAGTTCGCATAGATGCAGTTGTCTTTTGTTAGTTTGCTGATGCAGACTTTTGTTGGCAATTAATTGATAGTCTATGTATTCCATTTTTAAGAGTGTTGTCCATCAATAAACAAAAGTGATGCAGGCAAAGTTCAATGAGGTGCATCGCAGTTCAACCGGCAGGTCATTCCGGTGAGATTCGGTGGGGTCCTTCCTAAGTCCAAGGTTCAGTCAGTGGCATATGAACTATCCGATGTCTTACAGTTGGAATTGGCATCAGTTCATCCTTTTTGAGGTCCACTGTAAAAGACAAGTGATATCTGGCTAGCACCGGCTGTAGTTTGTCGTCATCACGCGACACGTAGCAGTGGAGTCTGACACCAAGCAGAAACGGAGCTGGATCTGGCCGGCTCTGGTAACCTCAGGACATGAATCCCGAGGTTGAGACAGGGAAACAAATAGAATAATATTAGCATAGATGACATTCAATTTATTGCAGAGTTATAGATCACGATCACGGTTTCTGGTTCCAGCAGACCTAACTAAAGCAGCCTAATTGTGAGTTGAAGGATAAATTAGGTGTATGCCTGGCTAAATAGATGAGTCTTTAGTCTAGACTTAAACTGAGTGAGTGTGTCTGCATCTCGAACAGTGTTAGGGAGACTATTCCATAGTTTAGGAGCCAAATATGAAAAGGATCTACCTCCTTTTGTGGATTTTTATATTCTAGGAACTATTAACAGGCCAGAATTTTGTGATCTTACTGAACTGATGGAATATAGCGTGGTAGAAGGTCACTTAAGTACTGCGGAGCTAGACCATTCAAAGCTTTGTAGTTAATAGCATTTTAAAATGAATACGAAATTTAACAGGTAGCCAATGTAACGATGATAAAATGGGGCTAATATGATCTTATTTCTTGGTTCTTGTCACCACTCTGGCTGCTGCATTTTGAAACCATTGAAGTTTATTTATTGATCTTGCTGGACATCCTCCCAGTAATGCATTACAATAATCTAGTCTTGAGGTCAGGAATGCATGAATTAGTTTTTCAGCATCAGCAACAGGGAGCATGTGTCTTAACTTGGCAATATTTCTGAGGTGGAAGAATGCTGTTCTACAAACATTGGTAATTTGATTTTCAAAGGACAGATTGATATCAAATATAACACTTAAGTTCTTCGCTGTTGAAGATGATGTATCAGTACATTCATCGAGTCAAATTATGTTTTAGCGGCTTATTTTTTTTTTTTTAGAGGTTTTATATAATTAGTACATCTGTTGTCGGAATTGAGTAGAAGGAAGTTTCTAGCCATCCAATCTTTGATTTCATTGATTTATTCTGCTAATTTGGAGAATTGTGAAATTTTGACGGGTTTAGAAGAAATACAAAGTTGGGTATCGTTGTCATAACAGTGGAAACTTATTCCACGATTCCTGATAGCTCTCTCAGGGGAAGCATATACAAGGAGAAAATCGGAGGCCCTAAAACTGATCCCTGTGGCACTCCATACTTTATTTTTGTTTGTTTTGACAATTCCTTGTTTACACATACAAAGTGGTAGCAGTCTGATAGACAATGCAAGATATGCATGTCCACTAATGCCAACAATTCTCCAGCCTCTTCAAGAGAATGTCGTGGTGTCGAAGGCAGCGATAAGATCTAAAAGCACTGGAAGATAAATGCAGCCGCGATCAGATAAGAGCAAGTAATTTGTAACTCTGTTAAGTGCAGTCTCTGTATGGTGATGGGGCCTAAATCCTGACTAAAATAGTTCATATACCATTTCTCTGTAGACATGAACATAGTTGGGAGGACACTACCTTTTCTAGTATTTTCCACATAAATGGGAGATTTGAAATCTGTGTATAATTAGCCAATCCGCCAGGATCAAGCTGTGGCTTAAGCAGTTAAGTTTCTTGGGACATGTCCTAAGGATAGAAAGGGAGCCCGTAACAATATCACCAAGCGCATTCTGGGTTGAGTGAGTGGCGCTGAGCGAACCGAGTGGAATTTTCAAAAAGGTGCTCTCCACTCTGCTCACGTGCTCTGGTAGCTATAGACAGGGACTAAAAGCTGCCAGGTCAGAATATTTCAGCAAACTCATACAAAACCACAACAATCCTAGGTGTTTATTCAGTACTGTAGCTAAATTGATTAGGAATAAAGCCTCAACAGGACTAGATATTCTGTCACAGCACAATAGTAATGACTTCATGAATTTCTTTTCTGATAAAATAGAAATCAACAGAAATAAAATGGAATTATGCAATCAACTGTCACAGCACCTCAGAAAACAGTCTCCTTTTACTCACAAGCAACTTCAATCCTTCGCTGTCATAGGTCATAAAGAGCTAACAAAACTTATCAAAAGCCACAACGTGTTAAATCCAATGCCAACTAAGCTCTTAAAAGAGGTATTCCCAGTAATCTCAGAACCTCTTTTTAATATGATTAACTCCTCGCTACGTCTAGGGGCTGGAAAGGAGGATAACAAAAAAAAAAGAGAGAGACTCCAATCTCTAGGTCCCAGGGCAGGCACAAAGCACAGTGACACCAAATTTAAAAGTATGAAATGTAACAAGTATAATTTAACAAATTGTGGGATATAAACAAACAAGGCTTCAGGAGGGGAAACAGCCAAAATAATAAAAGACATTCTTTCTAGAGGGTTTTGGAAACACCTTACCTATTTTCAAAATAAAAGAGAAAATAAAGAGACAAATGCTTCCCTTACTCCCTCTCTGTTCAAAAACAGGAGAAAACAAGGGTTCTCAAATAAAAATGGCATCCACCTCCCTATGGATAATCCCACAAAAAGGTCTTTAGCAATAAATTATGCAAAATAACAAAGGTAAGACCCAGGGCACACAGGCTGGTACTATTTACACCTATATACACTATATACAAAATAAGCTACTTGTAACTACCATACACATTCAGAATGGCTGATTGTAACACTACTCTAACACTCAGGGCAACTACTAACCTTACACACACAGGTTAGCAGAAAACACAAAGCATACCTTTTCAGTGTCCACTTTAACACTACAGGTAACACAATACACACATGAAAAAAGCACTGGGACCAGAAGATGACAGTTTCTCACAGAGGAATAATCTCAGTGTCTCTCCTAGTCTGGAGATCACTGGGTTCTTTTATACTCCTCCAGTCACCCCTTAATGACCTGGAATACGGATCAGGTGACACTCATGGTCCTGTCAAGTGGATAGTAGGAGCAACAACAGAGAAACAAACACAGAACACAGGCTGAAACAAGCACCATATCTCACACAACAGCACCAAAAAATAAACAAACACATACGTCCATGTGGACGTAACAATATGCTGGTTTGGGAATCTGCGAAATAAGCAACAGGCCTGAAGTTATGGAGCTCAATCATTGCATTTATGCACATAAAAGGTTTGCAACTTCACTAAAACAAAGTAAAAATAAAAGCTAAGAACGAGGAAGGAGAGGAAATCGAAAGGGATTGGAGAGACTGAGTTAGCAAAGATTCCCTTTGGAATCTTAAGCGTCACATTGCCAGAGAACACGAGGATGTTTTACGTGAACATAGTAACCCTCAATTGAATACGTAAGCTTAATAATACTGTATGTTGGCAAAGCATTTGTGGCAGGGTGGAGGGCAGGGTCGGGTCGTGATTCCGCACACCCGGCCCCTAATTAGGCTGATGAAGCCCGAGAGGGATGAGGCCCGACTGGCGACAGCGGTGTGACAGAGTGAGTTACGGACAGCTGTGCGACACGTGTGTGTGTATTGGTTTAAGTTTCTCATTACACGATATATATTATCAAGCCGGTTCTCGCCGCCTCCTTTCCATTGAAGTGTTACATTGGTGCTGAAACCCGGGAAGGAGGAGGGATGCGCCGTAGTAGAGTCCTCGCCACTACCATCCACCCCAACGGAGCAGCCATGGCCATAACATGATCTTTCAGATCAATGTGTCCTAATTTGCAGGTGCAGCATTCTGCTTTCATGCCTCCATTGTTCAATTGAGCATTTGATTGGTAAAGATTTCCGCTCTCGCATAGACAATTTTATAGCGGAATTATCTCAATCGACCTCCTGTTGCTTTTGATTTCTGCTTTTGGATAGAGGCACATAACTGCTGGTCAGTATCCCAAAGCCAAATCCACACCTTATCTATTAGTGAAACTAAAAAAAAAAAAAACACACAAATTATCACTTGTAGAGGCATGTTTGATGACTTGTTTAAATAAAGGTAATTAGAACTGAAAAAAATAAAAAAGGCATTATTCGAAGATGTTCAATGGTATATGTGCTAACAGAGAAATTTTTGACTGATTACAAATAAGGAAGGTCTGCCAGACCCGATTATCTAACAGTCATTCTAAACCAGTCCAAAATAAACTGAGGTTTTATATACTAAAACACAACAATACAATCACATAATTTCAGATGTGTACGTTACTAAGTATTTCATAATTGAATAAATGTTGGCATATAGCCTATATCTCACTGAGAGGGGCACCTCAGTCCATGTGGGCAAAGGGGCAGTTGCTTGGGCATGTGTGCTTGCCTGGAAACAAGTATAGCCTACTACAGAAATTTCATGTCTCAGTGGGATTTGAGAATTGTTTTTACCGGTTAGCGCAAGTGGTATTGAGCAGAGTGTATGCTTGGGCCGTGAGTGGTTGAGCGGAGCGGATTATTGAGCAGGGTGTTTGGTAGTTTGGGGAACAGAGACAGTCTCTATATGATATCTAGGTGATACAGTCTCTATGTGTTGTAGTTTATTTGACCTGTGTGACGTCTCAAGGCAGCTAGCAGATGTTTGGATTAACCAGTTTGTCTGTTTTCTGACCTGGGCCCCAGTTAGTCAAATATTATCATTATTAAGACTTTGAGCCAAATTACTAGAGAGGAGAGCGGCACCTTTCCTGGAGGGATGGAGTCTGTCTCTCTTTAGCAGGTCAGGTCTACCCCACAAACTCTTCCAATTGTCTACAAATCCTATGCTATTCTCCAGACACCACTCAGACATCCAGCCGTTCAGTGATGCTAATCTACTATAAACCTCGTCACCACGACGAGCAGGGAGGGGGCCACAGCATATTACAGTGTCTGACATAGTTTTTGCAAGTTCACACACCTCTTTAACATTATCTTTAGTGATGTTCGATTGGCGAAGCCAGACATCATTAGTGCCGACATGAATAACAATTTTAGAAAAATCTACGGTTAGCATTAGCCAGCACTTGTAAATTTGATCTGATGTCAGATGCCCAAGCCCCCAAAATGCATTTAACAGTAGTGGCTGGAGTCTCTATTTCCACGTTCCTTACAATAGAATCACCTATTACTAAGGCTCTTTCAACATTATTCGTAGTGGTTGCATCACTGAGTGGGGAGAAACGATTGGAAATCCTAACAGGAATGGGAGAGTGGTATCACTTTTCTGAGTATGCTGCCGAGACGTCACCCAAGCACCCTGCTACGGGGGCTCTACAGCCGGAAACAAAGTTCGATCATATACAAATTAAATAAATGGCTTATCAATTAATAAGATGGATGTGCTAGATTTGACTTGAGTAACTTGCAAACTCTCCCTTGATCATTTTCTCGGGAACAGGACATAGTACCAGCACTTTATAAGAGCTGCATGCAAACAAGAATAGCTGCCAGCCCAGTAGTATAAAAAAAATATTGCATCCTTTCGGTACAGCGTTGCCAGCCTGCTTCGAGCACTGCGGGAAAATATCTGCATATGTCACATTTGACACTAAAAAATTATGCAATTGTCATAGGGCTGAAATGATTAGTTGACGGTATTGACGTCGACAATAAAAAATAAAAATGGTCAAATTTGTCAGACGTTTGATCTCATTTAACAACGTGAGATCACAAACTGTGACACTAAAAAAAAGTTGTGAGAACAGCACTGCAGTTCGTGCCTGACTAAGGGGAGGAAGAATTACGCAGCTCACTTTCCAGATGCACTAGAAACTTCCCAAAAAGCTTCAGGTGATGTAGATCGCAAAGTATGAGGGAATTATAATGCAAAAATACAAAAGTAAATACAGAAGCACACTCATTGTGAAATAAGTGGAGCTGGAGCTGCTGCTCCACTGAAGCAAAACTTGCTTGTCGAGCATCTTTAAAGGAAACACCCCAGCGTTACATCTTAAATGCAGTTATTTTTAATGCGTTATAGCTTTATTAAAGTTAAAATAATACGGAAGCAGATCATGTAATTAACTACAAACTCCAAACTGGCATTTCTCTGTGCAGTCAGCGCCTCTTCTATGAGTTGCGCAAATGTCCTGATCTAAGGGGGAGAGATTGAAACTGCACCCGGCTGATGCACACTCTGTTGCGGAGACGCTCATTCCTCGAGCACGCACGCTTAATGCAGCTAGATTATAACGTGATGGCTCGCGACTTATTGAATCATAATGTCACTGTGCATTTCTTAACGTGAAGAAAATTGGCAATATAAGACTTTGTTTTTTGTGAGTTAAAGATGGATTGAAGTGAACAGAAAAGTGAGAGTAGTCTTCGCCCATTATACACTGCAACAAAATTTTTGATTTGTTTTTGTTTTGGCTTGTTATCCAATATAAATATCTAAAACTCCTTTAAAACAACATACATTTACTTTAGCAGCTATACTGCCGAAGAAAAAATTGTTCTGAGAATGTTGAATATTAAAAATACAAATATTATAAAATATCTAAAAATCCTTTAAAAATGATGCATTCATCTGAGAAGTAGCATACAAGATATTTAGACTTGCTTTTAGAGAATAGATCTTGAATAGAAGTATATTTTTCCTTTACTGCACTCGCAGAAGTATAACCAAGTGAAAACTACACTTATATAAAAAATATTCTTATATTTAAGGTTCCATTCTCTTAAAGTCTAAATAGTGTTGGGTTCGAGCTCACCTTAGTCGAGTCAGAGTCTTTAAACGATCGAGTCCAAGTCCAAAAGGGGCAGAGTTGGACTCGAGTCCATAACAGTCAGAGTCCAAATTAATCTGTTCAAGAATCTGAAATAAAATTGTTACTCAACATCAATATTTTAAGCTTATTTTAACCTTTGCAACTAAGAAAAACAATTTGTCAATATAAATGCAAAAAACAAATGATTAGTGTCCTGCTGAACAAATTTCAAAGTGGTTTCACAATGAAAGCATATGCTTTAGGTGTATGAAGACAAAACTATCCTTCAACACATTGCATTCTGTTGACATTTCAATCATTTGTTGCTTTTCCCCTCCACTCAAAGAAAGTGAAAGCCAGTTACAACCAGAGTTATTTCAAATTATAATTTAGTTTTTATTTCTACATTTTCAATTTGACCATTCAATTTATTTTAGTTATCTAAAATTATGGGTGAAATACATTTAATGTAAATAAGTTGTTTAATACGTTAAATAAATGGTGATATTAAAACATTTAATAATGCCCATAAAATAAAATACAACAACATAAAATAAAAACAGAAAAGCTCAGATATTCAGTCCTCCTGCTGTGTCCAGGTTTAGCCTACTTCCCTAAATTCAAGAACAAATTTTTGACAAACTCACCTTGGGCTGACGTTTCTTTTCACATATTTAGTATGGATAATGGGTGAATAGAGACTTCTCCCCTGTTCTTTGTATTTTGACTTTTTTGCCATTTGAAAAGCAAGTGTCAGCTTTACAGGTAACACACAGAGGTTGCACTACAAATGAGTTGTACAATTTTCATCATGGTCTATTTCATCCGTCATATTAGTTTAAATGTCCCTGATACGTAGTAAATTTGATTGTCTCAATATAGTCAACATTTTCAGTTAGAAATGACTGCATAGTAAGCGTGAGTCCCTGAGTTCAGGAACGTACTTTTTAAAGTGTACTTGCGTTATTGATATTTCTGGATGAGAATGGCAATCTCTTTCCTGCACCCGTACATACCTCACGGGCGAGAGAGAGAGAGAGAAAGTACTTTTGAAAGAGTGCATGCTGCTGCTCTCAGCCAGAAAAATCACACGTTAAGACATACTTGTGAAAACTGATGCGCAGTATCAAATACACAGGAAGTATGATGGTACTAACTGTAGAGAGCACATCAATATGGGGAAAAGAGGACATATGGTCACCCTATGTTATGTTCTTTTTTTGTTTGTTTTTCATTGCATCACACATGCCATGGACTCGGCCAGACTCGGAAAAAAATCCCAAGTCCGAAAGGCTCGAGTCCGAGTCAAGTCCAAGTAAAAATGCATCAGAGTCCGATCTCGAGTACCCCAACTCTAAGTCTGAATATCTTATATGTTGCTTCAAGTAAATGTATCTTGTTTTAAGGATTTTTTGCAGTGAATTTCTTTACTAAATTAAACGTAACTTTTCCCTTTAATTCAGTGAATGACATTTTAGAGGTATTTTTAAAATATGGTTTTGTCATCTTTAGTAAGCACGTTTAATACAACATCAAGTATGCTCTAAGAGCATATGTTTACAGCCCCACATTTCACATATGTTATACGGGAGACAGGAGGGGCGATGGGACATCAGTACCTTCAGAGCGGGTTCCCGAATTTGCCGTCATCTGGCTGCATGCCAGAATGACCCCTGCCCATGTAAATATGTTGATTTTTCTAAACAAAATTATTACGATTTCCCAGCAGCACAATATGTGGGTAGGCTATGTTTTTATCCATTGTTAAACTGTAAAAATGTATCACCTCATAGGTTAATTGGGCATTCAAGCAATCCATTCAACATTTGTTTGTTACGAAATATGAGGAAATAGACGGTTGTTCATTCAAGTGTTGGTGTAATGATTATTGCAAAATATGCTCATTTGTCATGAGAGTATGTTTTGTTTCTGCCAGTATAGTCCTTTTTCATGCCTGTTTGGTCACTTGTTTGACTCGTGGCTTATCGGTTGACCGGTTAATGCTGGCGGTTACTCTTTTAAAAGAATTTGCCAAAATTTGCATCCCTAGGTTATACACTAGAGGGTGCACTAAATGAGCAAAAACATTTGTGAAAAACTGCGTTTTAAATTATGGTTTTCTACTTAAACATATCCTCAATCCTTTTAAGAGCTGAATGTGTTTTTTAAAGATTTTCTGTTTCAGTGACATTCCCAAAATTTTAAATTTATATCTGTACAAAAAAAGTCAAATGTTTATCATTTTAAAGAACTTTTCACATTTAATAATACAGATTATGGTAAATTGAGACTCAGCCTAAGAAACTGCTGAAAATCACAAACTTGATCCAAAAATGAACTTATTTTTCTGATTTGAAATTATAAATGTTGGGTTGTAAATAAGGTAGGTCTGTTTTGTTCCCAATAATGTCACCTGTGTTTAAATTGTGTTGATATGGCAAAGCAATCAAAAGTTATAGCATTCCATAAATAATTTATCCTAGTGTCCAAAAGCCTCTCCAAATAAATCAAACTTGATTGTACATAGGAACAAAATACATATGCAAATACAACAAACTAAAGGTATGCTCTCCAAAGCATGAAGTAACAAGATCTCATTCAGTTCCATATAGTGTCATTTCCGAAGAAATCATGTGATCCAGAAAAGCTAATGTTTTTATAGCCAGATAGCACATTATGTGCTGTGTGCACATTGTGTGGATTATCTAATGATTTATGCATTTGTTGTGTGTGGGCTTGTTTTAATGGGAATCCACTCCTTTAAGGAATGGTGTGTAATTTTATATTTGTATTTTTCATGAGGTTAAGCAAAGCACGGCTTAAAAGCAACACCTGTTTACGTGTAATATGTCCAAGATGTACTCTGCTATTAGTCGGTATATTTTTGTCGGAGTAAATCAAATACTCTGGATTCTATTCTTTGAAAGCTTTCCAACGACATACGGCTATTTGATCAGTTTGATGTTTTTACCGACAATACAATACAATATTGCAGTGCAAAATTAATAACTTATCAAAATGGAACACTTCTGCTTTCACTTGTTGCCACTGGGAGTGTAATAAGGATGACACTCTCTCGTGAGGTAAATGACAGGAGAATGGAGGAAGAGCGCATGCTTCTGGACTCTACAGGTGCTATTGTTAATGATGTTTGCTCAGAGATCATTTAATAAAGATGTTTGAATTATACCCCATCTTGTAATTTGCATTATTGTTATGATACCTGTGCCTGGCTTAGACTGAGATGCTGCTACCGCAGATGATAATAAAAACCACTTCATGCAGGACACGCTGGTTTAGTGTAAATAAAGCGATAAGCGCACAAGCAAACGGAACCGAACTCTGAGTACTTCCGTTACTCTAAGCATGAGGTGGAGTTGTGGCGCACAGAACCGCTCTGTAAACACTAATGATCTAACTTAATATAGACTGGACAGAGCAGGGCAAATAAACTTTGAAGCGAGCAGACTATTTAATTCAATCGCAGCCCTTTGCGATGTAATCGCACAAGGTCATTTAGCGATTTTATTTCGATTAATTGTGCAGCCCTACCTTGAAGGATGTTCCCTTTTTAGGGATGTCAAAAACACAGGTGCCTCATGACCAAGTCTGGCACCATAAGTTTTTTTAGTGTATCAGCAGAATGGTAAACATGACACACATTATCTAGTGCATATTTCTTCCAATCACAACTGAGTTATAGCAGTGTATTTTACTGATGTCATGTGGATTCCATTCATATAATGAGGCTGAAAGCAGATTATTTATAGAATATCCAGTAGAGCCCAACCGATATGGGATTTGAGACCGATATGATACCAATTTTATAGGGGGAAAATTCACCGAATACCGATATGGTGGCTGATATAGATAATTTGAGCTGGAATGAAAACCTTTTCTACGTGGATTGTTCACTGATTTTGCACCAATATGACAATGCAAATGTACTCAGAAGGCTGCTTTCTTAAATATTTTTATCAAAGAATATTTGACATTTATTATACATTGGCAACAAATTCTAGAAATAAAACAGAAAAAAGAATAAATAAAATACAGTAAATAGCTAAATAAAAATCAGTACTGTATTCTTAGTAACGGTCATATGCTGACCATTAAAATAAAGAATAAATAAAAATAAAATAAATGGCTAAATAAACATCAGTACTGTTGAGTTAGTATCAGTCAAATGCTGACCATTAAAAGAAAGAATAAAAATAAAATAAAATAAATAGCAAAATAAACATCAGTATTATTGTTTAATAACAGTCAAATGCTGACTATTTTAATACTGCCAGTCAATTTGGGGCAGGATGTAAAACAAAAAGCGTTTATACCTGCCGAGACAAGAGATAAACAGCGGCAGTGGTGTTACACTGTATTCCGCTATACAAGTTCAGGGGAAACTTTCAACGGTGGAAAACCAGACTTTTAAATATTACATTTTTATAAATGCAACGACTGATTGTTCGGCTGAAGGGGGTACCAAACTGAATCCTGAACATAACAATTTGGTGAATACATGTTTACACATTAGTTTCCACTCAGCTGACAAGCATTGAAAGAAGCTATGTGGTTAACTAATTAGCTATAAGCTCATTGTCATGGTGAGTAAAAGATGGACCAGCATATCGTCTCAACAACTAGGTAACAATGTAGTGTGAAATCAACAGACACGATCAGACACAATCCACCACCGCACCATTGTCTGCTGAGTTGCAAAAAGATGCACTGTTTACCTTTCAGTCTGCTACATTACTGACTGCATTGACAAACTATATAGCTGGCTAACATAACAGATTTGATAAACATGAGTGACATGGTTGTCAGGGACAGGGTTAACGTTATATTGAAAAGGGAACATGATGGGGTCATTGTTTATTAACTTTCCAGTATGTATTTCACAAACTAGTTAGCAGCTTACCGAGAAGACACCGCTTAACTCCGCCCTGTTTGCCGAGCCACCGTCAGTTCAGAGTCAGCTCTGTAAACAGCGGAGTCGGAGCATGCTCTGCTGGACAAACTACATTATGACACCAATTCTAAAGCACTGTTTTCTGCATTATATGTTCTGAAAATGTTTTCATATCTGCGCATATCGGTGAAAGGCTAATATCCAGCATGCAGCTGATGACAGATGTGCAGCTCTTCTGCACTTAATGCTAAAGAACTGTCAAACAAATACAATATATCAGAGACTGCATGGAAATAATAGACAAACCATATATTTTTGTATTAGTCTAGATATTTACAACAAGTCAACACTTAACTCATTAGTTTTATGCTTTATACGTGAGGAAGTTCAATGTTGGCACTGAGGTAGGCATGATGTCAAGTCGTCTTCACTTGCCCGTATTTGGAAAGAAAAATGAACTTGTGTGTCTCTAGCTTCCTGGAGGATTTGAAATCACCATATGAGTGTATTACAGCATGTCAGCGCATCACATCGCATAATTTAGTGGAAAATGGACAAATAATTCTTCATGATGTAAATGTAAGAATCCATCAATATTTCTGTAAATGTGCACTCTTTTGGACTAAATGTTCTATTGAATGTTGTTCACTGAAGCCTGCTTGGGACAAAACAGGAAGTTTTGCATCATTCAGTAGGTACGTGCTTGTTTATAACGGTTTCATTTTCATAACGCTTTGATATTTTGACAAACAAATTAAGAAATTACTCTGGCAGTAACATTTCTACCGTGAAACAGTGGTCTTACATCTATGCTTGAGGCTTAAAACCTTTTAATGATATATAGTTTGTCAAGATTAATTGCATTCTTTACATTAAAACTATAGAGTAACTTTGAACAAATGTAAATGAATGCTTCAGGGCGTGGGTACCCTTATAAACTTTAACCAGTTAAAAGGGTTAACTGTGTATTAAACTAGTAGCTGCTGTTTTCATTTCAGACGGATTATGATATGGTGGACTATTTGAATGAGCTGAGAGAAGGCTGTCTGGAAGCTTACACTGGGATCATCCAGGGTTTGAAAGGAGACCAGGAGAATGTACACCGTAAGTTTACAAAGACACCTGTCTCATAACTGAAATGACATTCAACGGATTGATGTGTAAACCAGTGAGTGTTTTCCTGTTTGTGCTCTGTGCAGCTGATGTAATGCTGGTTCAGCCTCGTGTTGAGTTCATCCTGTCATTTATTCACCACATTGCTGAAGATGAAGACCATTCAGATGGAGTTGTTGCCAACGCTGTAGGCCTCATAGGGTAATAGCTTCAGCACTTTCCCCAGAGTTGATTTTCTATTTTATTTATTTGCTTACACCTGTTCTATTACTCACAAAATACTAATCTCAACTTATAGTTGTTACTGAAGCTGTCTTTACTCTTGTTAATATTGAGAGACTTCAAGGCATTTGTTGCTGGTGTTGCATGTTAAATTCCTTGCCCAAGTGTTTAATGGAGCTGACCATTCTGATGCTTGTGTTCCCTCCTAAAGTGACCTGTGTACTACTTTTGGCAAAGATGTGATGAAGCTAGTGGAGGTTCGACCTCAGATCAATGATCTTCTGACTGAAGGCCGGAGGTCCAAGACCAGCAAGACCAAGACTTTAGCAACATGGGCCACAAAGGAGCTACGCAAGCTAAAGAGCCAAGCTTGGTGCGTGACTACACCTGTCAGATCTGTCTAAATTTTAGGTCTTCATCTTCACCAAAGCTCTGTGCAGAATGGATTACTAGTGTAATGGGCAGTATATATTTAAAAATGTATGTGAAACAGTGTGTTGTAACATGTAAATTAGAGGTAGACCGATAACTAAGGTATCTGCCGATAGTTTTTAAAATCTATAATATGAATTAAAACTTTCCTTTAAATCTAAAATAGTGTTGAACTTTATCACTTTCAATGGCAATACTTCAATAAATGTATCCCACACTGGTACCTTCAAAGCCTTTGCCATCTGAAATTAATGAAAATATGAATTAAAATATTACAGATCAAATGTGTTTTATGTTCAGCAGTAACATAAAAGACTGCCTTACAAAGCTAAATAGATACTGTATGCATTATCATTACTGACAATATTTATTTTATTGTCATTTAAAATCTATGAATGATGCTCAAGGGAGAAATAAAATCAACTCAAGTAATTTTTAATTGTATAGTGCTTTTCACAACACAGTTTCAAAGCAGTTTTACAGAAGATTATTCTGTAACACAAAATGAAACTGTAATGTCTTACTCATAATTTTACAAATAGTGCCTTAAAATAAAAATACAAAATATTTGTATTTAGACCTACCTTGGGGGAAACCAGGCTCACTGTGGGGGCCAGTTCCCCTCTAGCTTAATAGCTTGTATGTAATGCCAATAATAGTTATTTATGTGTAGTACAAGTCATGATTTAAAGTAGTAAGCTAAGTAAGTGTTCGAGGCCAGTGTTTAAAAGATTTTGAATGAACTAAGATTGACTAAAATCTTTGAAGTCCATCCTGAATTTACTGCGGAAGTGCACACAGATGCATTGTCCTTTTGTTATTTGGCTGATGAAGGCTTAATTTGGCAATTTATTGTCTATGTATTCCATTTTAAGAGTATAGTCCGTCCTTTGACCAAGGTGATGCATGCAGAGGTCAGTGAGGTGTATCGCAAGTCTTGTCTTTTTAAATGTAATTTTAGAATGGTATTGTATATATTATATATCCATGTTCCCTCACATGAACACATTGTATATATTATATAATAATGTGTCCCCTCATGAATATTAAATTTATATTTCAGATTTATATATTTAATTAACTACGTTATAACATGGGAAGCTTGTACAGAAGTTTATTTTGTCAGAATGGAGAAAAGTTTGGGAAACTTTGTAGTTAAAAAAAAATACTATAAAATGGAAAACTTTTAAAACTACCTGTGCACATGCATTCACACAAGAAAGCGAATGGCCTAGCAAAGGCAAAAACTCAGGAAGCATGTTCACGTATTAATCTACTTGGCAACTAGTGTTGTCAGAAGTACCGGTACTTGGGTACCAAGTCAGTAAGTAAAGATGTCACAATACAAGTGTTTTTGTAGTACCGAGCACCAACTTAATTCAGTCCCAGCGTGCTGTCTTACTGACACACGACTGCTTTTAAATACTCGCTTATTTTTGAGCGTGTGCTCCGTTACTCCTTTTACACTGAAATGCACAATTATTCAATTTAAAATCATGATATGTCTTAGTGTGATTATTAAACCCTGAAATGCTGCAATCTTAAGCTGCATTCAAGCTGCATGAGCTTTAAATGAATGTGTGAAGCAGACCGCTCATACACTGGGTACTCCACTGACATTGAGAATTATTCATGTTGTATGAGGGAAATAAAAGAGCACTAATCCACTGTGAAGTGCATGTAGACTGTATAATTATATAATGAAATCACAGCATTTACACTTTAATGATCACACTGGGCTATGTAGAGAACTGTTTACCTGTCAGAAGAAGAAAGTGAAGCTTCCGTCAAACCACACATCAAAATAAAAGCTAGACGCCTGAAATTGAAGGAATTGAAACTACAATTGTATAGTAAAATGTAATATTGTAGTAATATTAACAGTAAATTATAATGCTTATAATATTAAATTAATAGATCATAAACATGTGCTGTTGTACTGAATAAAGTTGTTGAAATACATTCTTGTTAAAAGTTTTTAAAAGTTAATTTTATTAGACACCCTTTGGATGATAAAATTAAGCTTTAAAACATGGAATTCTAGAAAAAAAATTAAGGGAAAAATAAAACCAATAACACTTAATTGAGAAACACTTGATGAAAACATGCATTTCTTTTTATGTATTTACATTTGAATTTTAACTTTAAATGAGCTAAAGAAGTGTGATCAATAGAACATTAGTATATTTTTGCAGTAGTATCGAAATTGGTATCAAGAACTGAAATTTCACTGGTATCTGTACAGACTAAAGACATTTTGGTATTGTGATCACTCCTATTAGCAGCAAAACCTCTTCAGAGCATACGTTTATAACCTGAGTAGAACAAATTTGACGCCGTTATACTGGTGAACCAAGGAGTTCCGACTGTAACGATTACAAAAAATAAAAATCGATAGTTAAACGCAACTATCGGTCCCGATTAATAGGTAAATCCAATTTATCGTCCGACCTTTAATTTTAATAGTGTGCTATATTACGTGCATGTTTATAAAAAACGAATGTAATTTTGATGTCAAATGTAAGACATTAAAATCAAAATGTCTAAACTTTTGGCAGTTAAATGAGTCAAGCATAAGATCATCACAGCTCACTTCCACTTCATTTGTCGCACTAAAAATGGAAAGCTGAGTTCAAAGAATAGTTAAATCTAATTTATTCACCCTTATGCAGTCTCAATCGTATGACTTTCTTCCGTGGAACAGAAATGTAGCTATTTAGATGGAGAGATGATGCACCAAAAGAGAAATTCTTAGGTGAAACCAAAAATTCTGGACACACCGGAACGAAAACCAAAAATGATTATTTTAAATTGGACTTTGTGTGGAATTTTCACTATTCATCTTGCCATTGCAATGTCCAAGCACAATCAGGATTTCAAGCTTGATTACACTTCCTAGCGCTTGACACATGCACAGTGCTAGGTAGTGTAATCAAGCTTCAAATTCTGATCGCCAAGGAGACTGCTAATGTCAAGATTTAGTAGAAAAAGGTGTTACATTTTGCTCTGTTCTCATCTAAAACTGATTGGATCGCTTCAAAAGACATGGATTAAACAGTCAGATGGGCTGAAAAACTAAATTCCAATTTTTACTTTATTACAAATTCAAATTAAATTCAAATTTTAAAGTCACAAGATTTCATTGGTCCATAAGAGGGCACAACAAATTCATGTAAGCCAAACAGCACTGTTATATTATTGCAAAGAACATTTCTAGCTGTTAAAGTGCATTCCATTTTAAACTAAAGTGCATTAAAAAAAAATTTGCAAGTTCATATCCTCAAATGTTAAGTAAAATGAGGGGAAAAAAGCTTCGATAGACAGTTCTATGTGAACATGTTGTTGCACTTGTGCCACAGTACTACCACAAAATCGAGCTTCATAATAACGGAAATACCACAGAGTTTTTCATTCGTTACAGTGGTATGTATGGTAGTAATATTCCCAGAAAGTAGTGGTATTCAGCTGAACTCGTTGAAGCAGCTCAGGGTTAGCCCAGGGGCTGTTCAAACAGATGGAGCAGAACAGATCTCAGGACTGACTTTACCAAATGTAACTCCTTTCCTGATAAAGCATTTTAAAAACCATTGGTTAATCTGAGTAACACTGATAAAAGCGCAAGACACAACAGCCAAATGCCTCCACCTAAGGGGCTGTTCACACTGAACGTTTTTGCGTCCATCCACAGAGTTTTCTAATGTGTGTCTATGTAAACATGCGCTAGACTGAAAGCTTTGACCATTTTGCCACATTTTGTAGTTGATTCAGCGTCTTGTACAGCAGTGGTTCTCAAATTTTTTTGGGTCAAGAAAAACTCAGGACCTCTGGACAGTGATTTGCACCTGATTAATGATACTGATAAACTTGAATAAAAACGGACCTTTCCACCATCACTTACTCACCCTCATCATTCAAAATCAGTCTCTTTTTCATCCGTGAAACACAAGATTGAGGGACGAGAGGATCATGTTTGTGGCTGTCCAAGCTCTGAAAGCACACATAAAAGTGCCATTAAAGTCTTCCATAACACTCGTGCCTTAGATTTCAACTCTTCTGAAGCCATATGATAGTGTTGTGTGATGAACAAACCTAAATTTGTGTTAATTCACCTCGTCACTCATTTGTAACTGGTGTGCATGCAAGAATGACCTTGTTTACATGAGTGCACCTGACATCAATGCTTTGGACTGTCTAGAGCTGCGTGTGCAGGATGCGCTGCGGTGCCAGTTTAAACAAAGCAGGAAACCTTCCCACACTTTGAGAACCACTTGCACAGGATCACAGTGTTTTTTAGATGCAGTGTCAAGTAAAAAAAAAAAAAAAATGGGTATCAAGAACTGATGACTTCTGAATGGTTTAAACATTTATATGTGTGTTTATCTTAAATTCAACTAATATTTGAATTAATTTGACGACCTTAATTGCATTGTGTGATGTAGTGCTTCAGTGCAGTGTTATTGTGTACTGCACATTTTGGCGGTTGTAGTCAATTTTCTGGATATTTCAAGCATGCAAATGTACATTTTGTGCGTAGGATATATACTGCATACTTGAGAAATAGTCACAAAACTATAGTATTAAATACCTAATGTTTTTGTTTTTTCCAGATAACTGGCTGTGGAAATTGTGTAACTGGCATAATGGAAATCAAACCCACTGAGGTTCTTCTGTCTTTTACGCATAGCAGGCAAAGCAGAAGTGACGTGTGCGCTGAGATGAGTGTCTGAGAATGTGAGCGAGTGCGAAAGAGTGAGAGAGAGAGAGAGATATATCACACCACCTTCAGAGTTCAGTTCCAGCAGAAAAACACACCACGCCCAAAACCTTCACTTTTCCAACCCTCTTCTCCATGTGTGGACTGTCTTTGACCCCACAAATAAATGATTATAGGGGACTACATTCTGTTCATGCTTGTGCATCATGATAAAAACATGGTAAATCTGCCGGCATGTCTCCATTTAGCAAAAGAAAGGACAGTTTTGCACATTGTACTTCTGCAGAGCACATTTTTGGGCACTTATTAGGCGTTACAACTGTGGATTGTTCTCTATTACACAATGCACTTGAGAAGATATAACATGGGGAAAGAAATGACACTGCTGGATTTGATAGTGGCGTGACTGGAGTGTGTGTGATTTGGAGGGGTTTGCTGTTTCTACATCCCCTTCTTAATATTTCAACTGATAATAAATAAACGTGATAAATATCTTGTTGTAAATTCAGTGAGATGCACTTAATGTAAACATGGGAGAGCAGAGGAGTCGGCAGCGCTTGGGTGAACTGGCGAAGGCCGTTTATCCTGCTTTTTCTGCAAGTAAATCATTGCAGCTTTTTTTTTATTTTTTTTTTTTTTATTATAGTTCTCTTAGTATGTTAATATGGGCAATACAGATATACAGCGCTTTTGCCTGCCCTGTAAAGGGAAGAATATAGCCACTCGAGAGGTGAAAAGCGGAGCAGTCAATTGTTCAAGGGGATCAGGAATTAGATGCAATGTCTAACACTTAAACAGCCTCTCTCTATAACCCCCTATTTGTTTTGCAGAAAAACAAGTGCCAAATCCATGCAAATACCAATGGACTTGAGCTTAATAAACATGCATTAACATTAGAATATTCCAAATAAATGTCAATGTCACAAACTCCTTGATTTGAATTGATGTGCTTTGCTTGGTTTTTTCTTGCGGCACTAAATTGGTCACCCAGTTAAAAAAAAAAAAAAAAAAAAGACAATGGAGAGAATCAAACATTTGTATGAGGTTATATTTTTCCATTGATATGAAAATAAAATGCAATTAAACATTTTCTAAGTAGTTGTGGTACTTTCAATACATTTCCTTTGCAATGTCAGGGAGCCAACAAATGCATTGAAACATGCCTGGCAGCCCTGTTAAAGAGTTATTTTGTGTTAATTTAACACCCATTTTCATATGAAATACTAATTTTAACTCTTTAGATGTGTGATTAACAGGTTTAGTTTTATGGAGGAATTGGCCTGACAGATTATTGGGTTACAGTGCTGGATGTCATTCAAGCCCTTTTCCAGTCAATCATGTAGGAGTTCAACATTGTTTGAAATGTTCTTTAAATTCTTATAGACTCATTGGAATGTTTTGGGATGCATTTTTCAAAAGTCAAGGCTACAAGAGTTGTCAGCCTGCAACATCTCTAAGAATTTAGTGGTTCTTTACTGGAAACAATTTTGAACATCAGATTCTATGCTGTTTTAATCACAACCAAGCAAAGGCAAGGTTTTTGCATGACTGATGTAAAATAAATGAACCTGATGTGAAAGTTGTGCAGTGTACCTTATCTTTTACGGGCCTCAATGTTGCCATGTTCATGATGCACATTGTCATTTGCTTTTTTATTAGCTTTAAATGACTGACCACAGGGTCACTTGGTGGTTTGCAAAGTTTTGTAGCGTTTTATGCTGTTTTTTTTCTGCCAAATGTTTTTAAAGTGAGGAAAGAATTGTAGTTAAACCTTTGCTTAATTGTACATTTTCAGTGTCGTGAAATAAAAGTGGAACCATGGTGGTAAGTGCAAGACAAAGGTCTTTGTTGTGCTTGACAAGTGCACAGAAAGTTTACAAATGTATTTTGATTAACTTAATAACATAAGCATAATAACGGACTGGGTCACAGGTCTGCATGGGATGGCATAAGTTCTTGAACCCTGTTTTGATTGTTTTTAAATCACGTCATTCAAATTTATGATTAAAATGTCATGCCGTTTCGCCTTTGTTTAATGTGTTGCTTGAGTATTTGTGAAAATACATAATAGGCCTATGGCTAATGAAACCGTTATCTTAGGCTAATTGCCTCAATTTATTTTGTGCTCTTTGCTAAAGTAGCTCACATGCCACAAAAGGTCCGTTTATACAACGGTTGCCAAGTTCACTGTTTTCCTGTGAAATTTTTGAACTGTTGCAGTAGGTTGGTATTTAATTTTTCGTTCGGTGGTTTAAGAATGTGACCGTTAAATGAGTGATCCACTGGTTCAATTACTCATTAAAATACTCCGATACCCAAAACTGATAACACATCTAACTGTGCGTAGAGACACGAGGCACACTTTGCTCTCTGGAGTTGCGTTTGGCAGTTTGGGTTTTACTCAAGTCTGTTTTAGACCGCGGTAAAGTCAGTTTGACGTTGGATATTCAGTTTCGCTTACCCGCGCTCTCTTCAGTTGACAATCTTACAAAGATGTCATTGGCACACTTGGTTTAAAGGGAGTACAACTATACTATATGGGCATAAAAATTGGATTCAGAACAGTCAACGTTTGGTGTGGCTGCAAAATTATGCCTGAAATGCTCCGATGCGCTTTGACTGCCTAGCAGATTTAAGGGACCGTCTGAAAACTCCACCCACTACGCTAAAACATAGGAGATGGCCACTCATTCATTCAATTGAGGTGCAAGTTATACATGGAGAAAAACAAACCGTAAAATACATTTTCACATTCAGAATGTTGTAGTAACTTCCCAGAGGATAGACTGACTTACTACAGGTGAGATTATTACAGTATGATCAATTATATAAGTACAGTAATCAATTATTTTAGAAAAAAATAAATAGTTGTGCTTTTCCACCTCCACCCACATAATTATTGTGCTAGCGTCTTCTTTTCCCCTATGAATTTATACTCTGCCTGTTATTTAGCTATTTGCTAGATCATCATGTGTTAGATCATCTGCTTTCTGTCTGTTCCTGTTACTTGTTCAGGGAGCTTTGTATGTTCCTTGTGTGTCTCTGAATTAAGGCTTTTTTCATCTGGTTTTCTGCCTCCCTGCCTGTTGTGACCAATGCTACTTTACGTTTTTCGTGCCCTGATTTAATGAATTTGCCCTCTGATTGGACTTTCACTACAAATTCAAAATAGTCTTACAGAAGGAATAAAAATATAGAATAATAGCAATAAACTTCTTTGGTGGAAAATTTGTTATGAATTTGTTATAAATTTTGTTAATGGAAATGTAGTGAATATACCTAAGTTTAGAAAACAATTTATAACAGCATTAACATAACTTGGGGATCATTATAAAAGAGTTTTTCAAAAAATAAATACCACAGATGTCCTACTTATTTGTTACTAGGAATTATCACAGTAATATTATTGTCATGTTTGAATGTGTTTTAAACATTTTCCACCATGTTTATTAGTCCTGTCTCTTCATTGGTCTATGTTTATGAGTCTTGTTATCAGTTCTGTTTTATCATTGTTTTTGTTTCATTGCCTTGTTATCATGTTCATTAGTTTAGTCTCATCATTGGTTGTCTGCCATGTGGTTACCCATGTTCATGTATTTAAGCCCTCATATTTGCCATTGTCTTTTGTCAAGTATTGTTTTGGTGTAACGTTGTCAAGTTGCTTATGTTTGTTTTGTTTTGGATTTCACGTTGTTAATAAGTACTGCACTTGGGTTCACTCGTCATCATCTGTTCCTGTCTTCAGCCTGTCTCAACGTTACAATTACTTTTATATCAGGTCTTATCTCACTTCATATAAAATGAAATATTTGATGAAACATCCAGTTGGAGAAATACACATACAAACAGTTTCCTTGCATTAAGTTTGCAGTCGAAACTTCAACTGGATGTTGCATTGAAAATGGAGAACACTCTGATTACAAAAAGCTGGTGGATGACTTTGTCTTGTATTGCAGAAAACAACTGCAGCTGAATATCACAAACATAAAAAAGCTGGTGGTGGACTTTGAAGGAACACCTGAGTCTGACTATCATTGAGGCACAGGACGCAACAGTATATCAGAGCAGATGACTAAAAATATGTAAAGGAAATTATCAGAAAGGACAGCTATACTAGACTTGATATACATTTACTGAAGTCAGATGTAAAAGCATCCTCTCCACAACAGCGATTTTATGAGCACCGTGCTCTAAGGAAGCGATAGTGGAGATCTCTCTTGCTGTCAGCAATCAGACTTTATTATGCCATCTCTCCTATTAAGCTTATATAACAGGAAGCAGATACAGTATTAACAGAAATTTATAGAATTGTTTCTAAAATAATAATCTGACCTGTTGTAAGTCTGTATATCCTCTAAAAGTTACTACAACATTTAAAATGTTAAAATATCTTTTTGGTGAATTTTAGTGAATATTTTTCTAAAATAATTGATTACTGTACTTATATAATTGATCATACTGTAATAATCTCAACTGTTGTAAGTCCGTATATCCTCTGAAAAGTTACTACAACCTTTAGTATGAGAAAATATCATTTTGGTGAATTTTACAGTATCAGTTATATGAGTACAGTAATCAATTTTTAGAAACAAAATCACTGAAATTCACCACAATTATATTTTCACATTCTAGTGATTTTCTTTTCTAAATAATTGATCATACTGTAATAATCTCACCTGTAGTAAGTCCGTCTATCTCTGGGAAGTTACTACAACATTCTGAATGTGAAAATGTATTTTACGGTTTGTTTTTCTCCATGTATAACTTGCACCTCAATTGAATGAATGAGTGGACATCTCCTATGTTTTAGCGTAGTGGGTGGAGTTTTCAGACGGTCCCTTAAATCTGCTAGGCAGTCAAACCGCATTGGAGCATTTCAGGCATAATTTTGCAGCCACACAAAGCGTTGACTGTTCTGAATCCAATTTTTATGCCCATATAGTATTGTTGTACTCCCTTTAAACCAAGTGTGCTAATGACATCTTTGTAAGATTGTCGACTGAAGAGAGCGCGGGTAAGCGAAACTGAATATCCAACGAATGTTGAACGTCAAACTAACTTTACCGCGGTCCCTTTTAGGCAAGTCCATATTCGTAATGCCTCCAGGCAGGTATTTTCTAAGGATATAAGAGGCATGCAAGTTCAGATCCTACCTACTTAACTGGGGAAACGTTTGGTCAGGATTACGATCTAATAACACTTAAAATAAGCAGTAAAATCTTACAACGGTGGTATCATAAAATCACATAATTTTTTTTTTTTTTTTCTCAGGCTGGTACAGCGAATGCGCATAGGTGTTCATGAGTAAACTGACAGGCGATGTCACTATCAAAAAGGATAGTCTCTTTTAAGAACAAGACGGGACTTGCATTGCTTGAGCAACCATATTCTGTTATGATTTCTCTCATCTATAAGTATACCAGTGACCCATCTCATCCCATCTATGGTTTCTTGTGACTGCTAGTCACCGTTAAGCACAGCAAGCTATCAACACGCAAAAACACTCTCCGAGAACTTGTATCTCTCAATAATTTGAGAACTGTGTCTCCCAATCAGAGCACCGCTGCTAAAAAATATTACGTCACTATTTGACCTCACTAACTGATTAGGCAGTTGTTTGACAACTCGACAGCCCCTGGCACATCCAAGTAGATATAGCTGCAGGCCAGAGACCTCCAAATGGGGGCAGAAGCTCCTAAGAGGGCAGGTTACTCCAGAAGGGGCATGGTTACTCCAAATTAGGTGGCGTCACTTCCACTCACGGTTAAGTTTAGGGAAAGGGTAAGGTAAGGGGATCCCTATATCTATAATGGCGGTTTGGAGCTCTCTCCCCTTTTTGGAGCCATGCCTGCAGCTATATCCTTCTCAAAACATCCCTAATTGGGCTGTCTTTGTCACACAAACCTGGCAACACTGGTTTATACAGACTGTGTAATGTGGAGCAATAGAATAGGCTTGTTTGAGAAGAGCAAGTTCTGCGCAGAACCGATCACTGGCAGGTGCATGCCGGTTAGAAATCTGTCCAACTTGCTGTGATGTCATAACGACGTATGTCAAAAAATGTCCCACAAGAACGAGGCGGTGTTCTGACAATCTGTGCTACTTGCTCAGGATGTGCTACCAGCAGTAAAAACAGTGATATGTAAAGTTAAAACGTGGGTAGCACATGTCGGGAGGCACGGGAGAACCTGTTGGAATGTACTACAACAAATTCTAGAGGCGTTTATACTTGACACTCCTGCTGTTGTAATATTCTGCGAAATGACAGGCGGCAACCCAGAGAAAATATAATCTGAATAAGCAGAAAGTAGCAGTGAGTAGTTTGCCAGAACAAGGTCAGATCACAACGACTGTGTAATAATACTGAATAAAAACAAACCCAGATTGAAGTTTGACGCTTTTAATGCATCAGACAAATACTTGTATCATGACTTGAAAATGCTAATAGTATATTTATTGACCTTAAACTGTATACATTTATAGTAGTATAAGTCAGAAGTTTACATACACTTAGGTTGAAGTCATTAAAACTATATATATATATATATATATATATATATATATATATATATATATATATATTAAACACTCCACATGTTTAATATTAGCAAACTATAGTTTTGGCAAGTTGTTTAGTACATCTACTTTGTGCATGACATGAGTAATTTTTCCAACAATTGCTTACAGATAGATTGTTTCACTTTTAATTGACTATATCACAATTCCAGTGGGTCAGAAGTTTACATACACTAAGTTAACTGTGCCTTTAAGCAGCTTGGAAAATTCCAGAAAATGATGTCAAGCCTTTAGGCAATTAGCTTATTTTTGCTTGACATCATGGGAAAATCAAAAGAAATCAGCTAAGACCTCAGAAATAAAATTGTGGTCCTCCACAAGTCTGGTTCATCCTTGGGAGCAAATTCCAAATGCCTGAAGGTACCATGTTCATCTGTACAAACAATAGTACACAAGTAAAACACCATGGGACCATGCAGCCATCATACCGCTCAGGAAGGTGAAGCATTCTGTCTCCTAGAGATGAACGTAGTTTGGTGCGAAAAGTGCAAATCCCAGAATAACAGCAAAGGACCTTGTGAAGATGCTGGAGGAAGCAGGTAGACAAGTATCTATATCTACAATAAAATGAGTCCTATATTGACATAACCTGAAAAGCTGCTCAGTAAGGAAGAAGCCACTGCTCCAAAACCACCATAAAAAATCCAGACTACAGTTTGCAAGTGCACATGGGGACAAAGATCTTACTTTTTGGAGAAATGTCCTCCGGTCTAATAAAACTAAAATTGAACTGTTTGGCCGTAATGACCATCGTTATGTTTGGAGGAAAAAGGGTGAGGCTTGCAAGCCGAAGAACACCATCCCAACCGTGAAACATAGAGGTGGTAGCATCATGTTGTGGGGTTGCTTTGCTGCAGGAGGGACTGGTGCACTTCACAAAATAGATTGCATCATGAGGAAGGAAAATTATGTGGATATATTGAACGAACATCTCAAGACATAAGCCAGGAAGTTAAAGCTTGGTTACAAATGGGTCTTCCAAATGTACAATGACCCCAAGTGTACCTCCAAAGTTGTGGCAAAATGGCTTAAGGACAACAAAGTCAAGGTATTGGAGTGTCCATCACAAAACCCTGACCTCAATCCAATAGAAATTTGTGGGCAGAACTGAAAAAGCATGTGCGAGCAAGAAGGCCTACAAACCTGACTCTGTTACACCAGTTCTGTCTGGAGGAATGGGCCAAAATTCCAGCAACTTATTGTGAGAAGCTTGTGGAAGGCTACCCAAAATGTTTGACCCAAGTTAAACAATTTAAAGGCAATGCTACCAAATACTAACAAAGTGTATGTAAACTTCTGACCCACTGGGAATGTGATGAAAGAAATAAAAGCTGAAATAAATAATTCTCTCTACTATTATTCTGACATTTCACATTCTTAAAACAAAGTAGTGATCCTAATGGACATAAGACAGGGAATGTTTTTTATGATTAAATGTCAGGAATTGTGAAAAACTGAGTTTAAATGTATTTGGCTAAGGTGTATGTAAACTTCTGTCTTCAACTGTAGAAATGCAGTTTTTCACACAAACTATTCAAAACAATTTAAAACTAAAGAACAATGCTCAAGGCTTTGAAGGCACCGTTCCTATATTTTACGCTTTTAAAATTTACATTGAAATGCTTACGTTTATTTAAACTCTTATAGAAATGCTAACATGCAGTTTAGTATCTGAGCAAACTATGAAACATGAGCTTACTGTCTTTTGACAAATGTCTTTTTATTTATTTTATTACTACTATTACTTGTATTATAATATTTTTATTACTTTTATCCTCATGGTCATGGACAGATCATAGATTTGCCTTTACAGACATATCTGTTCAGCCAATGATGCTTCGATGTAGTTCATTTTGAATGCGGCACTGCGCGCACTTTCGCCCGAGTCACAAAATTTGAAGTGTGCACGACTGCACGAAAAGAGGTCTTGGCACCAATGCGCACTTCCGCCAATGCCATGATGATGTCATTTTTGTCGCGCGCAACCTCGAGTGACTGCGTTGAGTATTCACCTGGGGCCGGTTGCACCAGCTATACGTAAGTTACAGCTTAGCCTAGTTGTGGCGTAAATGGGCACAAGCTGACACCCCTCTGGAGGCCTTGAGCCAGGAAGTCAATTTGGCCGGAGAAGTGAAAGAGATTCGGTGAGAATTGTTGAACGTGTCAGCAATGCTGACGAAGGTCATTGCTGATTTGGAGGATCTTGCTTCAATACATCAATACGATCATGGCCATGGAGACGAAATTCAATGGTTACAAGAGTGGGGGATGTTGAGAAACGGATCCATTATATGGAGTCATCGGAGAGGGAATTAGCTGCTAATCCACTAGCGACCAAGGGGGATTTGGAGTGCATCTGGGAGAAGTTGGAGGATTTGGAGAATCGTAACCGGTGGAATAACGTCCGAATTGTTGGCTCGGCGATCCGCTGAGGGAGACAGGCCCCGATCAATTCTGGCCAAATTTCTGAGATCATCCGATAAAGATCTCGCGTTACACGAGGCGAGGAGTAAAGGAAGGCTTTCTTGGAAGAACCACAGCATTTTCTTGTTCCCAGAGTTTGCGAATTTGACAAGAGAGAATCGTGATTGATTCAACGAATACAAGAAACTCTTACATCAACGGAAGGTCGCTTTTGCACTGATGTTCCCAGCTAAATTGACAATAGATTCTAAGGATGGCCGTAAAGTATTTACATGTCCCCAGCAATCATTGTCCTTCATAAAGTCAATGGTCTGAGTAAGTTATTTTGTGGTTCTCACGTTGCAGCCAAGTGAATTGACTCACTGAACATCCACTTGATCATCCGAGGAAGCCTAGCACCTTTTTTGTTTCTTTTTGTGCTGGTTCTGCCTAGCGGCTGGAGTTTGTTTTGTGTAGCAGCACTCCTTCGGGACAGTGTTGTGGATGAATCTGCACGTTCTTTGTGCTTATGCCTTTGTGCTATTGGTTGGAGTTTGTTTTGTGGAGTATTTCTTGCAGGACATTGGAGTGATTGGGTCATTTGTTGCAGTCATGTAGCAGTTGAATGGGCCAGCTCACTGAACATTCGTTTGACTGTCCGAGAAAACTGAACGGCCTTTTTAAAAAAAACAAAAAACAAAAAAAAAAAAATGTTTTTTTAAAAAAAAAAAAAAAATATATATATATATATAAAATAAAATAATATATATATATATATATATATATATATATATATATATATATATATATATATAAAATAAAAAATATATATATATATATATATATATATATATATATATATATATATATAAAATAATATATATATATATATATATATATATATACACACACACACACACACACACACATACATACATATATATATACAGGTGCATCTCAATAAATTAGAATGTCATGGAAAAGTTCATTTATTTCAGTAATTCAACTCAAATTGTGAAACTCATGTATTAAATAAATTCAGCGCACACAGACTGAAGTAGTTTAAGTCTTTGGTTCTTTTAATTGTGATGATTTTGGCTCACATTTAACAAAAACCCACCAATTCACTATCTCAAAAAATTAGAATACATCATAAGACCAATAAAAAAAACATTTTTAGTGAATTGTTGGCCTTCTGGAAAGTATGTTCATTGACTGTATATGTACTCAATACTTGGTAGGGGCTCCTTTTGCTTTAATTACTGCCTCAATTCGGCGTGGCATGGAGGTGATCAGTTTGTGGCACTGCTGAGGTGGTATGGAAGCCCAGGTTTCTTTGACAGTGGCCTTCAGCTCATCTGCATTTTTTGGTCTCTTGTTTCTCATTATCCTCTTGACAATACCCCATAGATTCTCTATGGGGTTCAGGTCTGGTGAGTTTGCTGGCCAGTCAAGCACACCAACACCATGGCCATTTAACCAACTTTTGGTGCTTTTGGCAGTGTGGGCAGGTGCCAAATCCTGCTGGAAAATGAAATCAGCATCTTTAAAAAGCTGGTCAGCAGAAGGAAGCATGAAGTGCTCCAAAATTTCTTGGTAAATGGGTGCAGTGACTTTGGTTTTCAAAAAACACAATGGACCAACACCAGCAGATGACATTGCACCCCAAATCATCACAGACTGTGGAAACTTAACACTGGACTTCAAGCAACTTGGGCTATGAGCTTCTCCACCCTTCCTCCAGACTCTAGGACCTTGGTTTCCAAATGAAATACAAAACTTGCTCTCATCTGAAAAGAGGACTTTGGACCACTGGGCAACAGTCCAGTTCTTCTTCTCCTTAGCCCAGGTAAGACGCCTCTGACGTTGTCTGTGGTTCAGGAGTGGCTTAACAAGAGGAATACGACAACTGTAGCCAAATTCCTTGACATGTCTGTGGTCAGTCCATTCCTTGTGAAGTTCACCCAAATTCTTGAATCGATTTTGCTTGACAATTCTCATAAGGCTGTGGTTCTCTCGGTTGGTTGTGCATCTTTTTCTTCCACACTTTTTCCTTCCACTCAACTTTCTGTTAACATGCTTGAATACAGCACTCTGTGAACAGCCAGCTTCTTTGGCAATGAATGTTTGTGGCTTACCCTCCTTGTGAAGGGTGTCAATGATTGTCTTCTGGACAACTGTCAGATCAGCAGTCTTCCCCATGATTGTGTAGCCTAGTGAACCAAACTGAGAGACCATTTTGAAGGCTCAGGAAACCTTTGCAGGTGTTTTGAGTTGATTAGCTGATTGGCATGTCACCATATTCTAATTTTTTGAGATAGTGAATTGGTGGGTTTTTGTTAAATGTGAGCCAAAATCATCACAATTAAAAGAACCAAAGACTTAAACTACTTCAGTCTGTGCGCATTGAATTTATTTAATACACGAGTTTCACAATTTGAGTTGAATTACTGAAATAAATGAACTTTTCCACGACATTCTAATTTATTGAGATGCACCTGTATATATATATATATATATATATATATATATATATATTATATATATATATATATATATATATATATATATATATATATATATATATATATATACACACACACACATATATACATATATATATATATACATATATACATAGAGAGAGTGAGTGAGTGAGAGAGTGTGTGTGTGGAGTGTGGCATAGTGGACTAAAGCACTGAACTAGTAAGCAAAAGGTTGTTGGTTTAATTCCCACAGCCACCACCATTGTGTACTTGAGCAAGGCACTTAACTCCAGGTTGCTCCAGGGGGATTGTCCCTGTAATAAGGGCACTGTAAGTTGCTTTGGATAAATGCATAAATGTAAATATATAATTTTTTGTAATTTTTTTTTTTTTGTTTTTTTTTTTGTGATGCTGGTTCCTAGAGGCTGGAGTTTGTTTTGTGGAGGAACACACCTTCGGGACAGTTATGTGGATGAATCTACATGTTCTTTGTGTTAATCGGCTTGAGTTTGTTTTATAGATTATCTTCTGTTGTATAAATTGAGGTTTGGGGATTTATTGTTACACTAATGTCAAATGTGGTCTTTATAATTTTATTTTTGACACAATCTATTTTTTCTAATATGTCAAAATGTCAAATGTTAGTATGAGTGGATTGTCTCTCTCCATGTGGAATGTGAATGGGTTGGGGCACCTCATAAAAAGAAGGAAAGTTATTTCTCTTCTTAAACATAAGAAATATGATAGTGTTTCTTCAAGAAATGCATCTTTCCCCAGAGGAAGCTGAAAAATTTGGGAAGATATGGGGTGGACATGTTTTCTTTAGTGCTGGCTCAAGTAAGAGCAGGGGAGTCATTACACTGATAAGTAAGTATCTACAATTCAAATGTCTCAAAGAGATTAAAGATAAATTAGGAAGACTCATTATTGTTTTAGCAGAAATTCAGGGGCAAAGGTTGGTTTTGGCTAATATTTACGCACCTAACGCTGATGATCAGGGCTTTTTTATTGATCTTGAAGGGATGTTGCAAGCCGCTGGCACCCCTCAAGATATAATATTGGGAGGAGACTTTAATCTATTGATGGACTCAGTCCTTGATCATAGTGAAGCAAAAGTGTGTAAGCCCCCTAGAGCAACACTGACGCTTCACAGGATGTGTAAAATCTTGGTCTTGCAGATATTTGGTGACTTTTGAACCCATCTAGTAGGGACTATACATTTTTTTCATCAGTCCATAAGATTTATTCTAGAATAGATTTATATATATAAGTCCCTCATTTCATCTGTTGTTGATTGTTCAGTTGGAAACATCTTAGTCTCAGATCACACCCTGGTGAGTTTAGAAGTGTTGCCACATATGGAGAAAAAGATATCATATAGTTGGCGTTTTAATGTATCCCTTTTGCAAAATCCTGATTTCCAACAAATGTTAAAGACTGAAATCAATGTTTATATGGAGACCAACTGGTCCTCAGTATCCTCTGTGGGCATGGCTTGGGAGGCACTTAAGGTGGTGCTTAGGGGTCAGATCATAGAATATGCCTCATTCATCAAAAGATCCAAGGCACGAGAACTAGTGGAGTTGGAAAGGAATATTAAAAGTGCAGAGGCGGAGCTGAAGTGCCAAATGTCGTCTGATGGCCTCAGAGAATTGACCCTATAGAAATACAGATATAATACTATTTTGTCATGGAAAGTGGAGTTTTGGTTATTCAGGGCAAGACAGTCATACTTTGAGTCGGGGGACAAAGCAGGGAAGCTTTTGGCTAGATATATAAAGCAGAGAGAGTTTTTTTCTACCATTCCCACAGTGAAATCTGCTGGTGGTGAAATTTTTACCTCTGCCATTGATATTAATAATGCCTTTAAAGAGTTCTATCTTGATCTTTATAGTTCCATGTCTTCGTCTACTGATGAAGATATTAGAAACTTTGTGGAACCATTAGAACTCCCTAAACTGAGGGGGCTTGGGTAGCTCAGTGGTAAAAGACGCAGGCTACCACCCCTGGAGCTCGCTAGTTCACTAATTCAAATCCCAGGGTGTGCTAAGTGACTCCAGCCAGGTCTCCTAAGCAACCAAATTGGCCCGGTTGCTAGGGAGGGTAGAGTCACATGGGGTAACCTCCTCGTGGTCACTATAATGTGGTTTGTTCTCGTGGGGCACGTGGTGAGTTGAGCGTGGATGCCGCGGTGGATGGCGTGAAGCCTCCACATGCGCTATGTCTCCGTGGCAACGTGCTCAACAAGCCACGTGATAAGCTGTGCAGGCTGGCGGTCTCAGACATGGAGGCAGCTGGTATTCGTCCTCCGCAACCCGGACTGAGGCGAATCACTACGCGACCACGAGGACTTAAAAGCGCATAGGGAATTGGGCATTTCAAATTGGGTAAAAAAAAAAAAAAAAAAAAAGAACTCCCTAAACTGACGACTGAGCAAAAAAAAATTCTTGATTCTGAGATAACCTTGGAGGAGCTTGACGAGGTAAAGTCTTTACCTACAGGCAAGGCTCTGGGGCCTGAAGGCTCTTTTGCCGCTGAATTATTTAGATCTTATGCTACAGAATTGACTTCACTTTTGTTAGAAATTTATACGGAATCATTAAAGAATGGAAAGCTTCCCCCAGCCATGACACAAGCCCGGATCAGTCCGATTCTTAAAAAGGACAAATATCCAAGCGAGTGTAAGAGTAACCATCCAATTTCCCTGATCCAGCTAGATGTAAAAATTTAGGGGGGAGGGATTTAATGTATATAATTGATTCCGTATTTTATGTTGTGTTTGTTTGTCTTATGAATGGAATCAATAAAAATTGTTAGAAAGGGCAGAGTGAGATGCCATTGAGAGCTGGGAGATCAGCCTGATGGCCTGTAACCCAGTTTCCCTAGAGCAGAGTCCAGAGAGGAGAGACAGAGAAAAGTGACCCAGAGCAAAAGTTACAATCCTGTTTATCCTTTCCTTATGTGACTAGAACCAGACCTAAAAAAAAAAAAAAAATGTACTAACCAATCAGCAGACCACACTATAACCCCTACTGTACCAGAGTTGTGCTATTTACAAACTCCCAAATATACACCTCAGCCAGTAGGCTGATGGATCACTATCAGCACCCTCTATGCAAGAGATCTGTTTTCATAGGGAAATGCGGGTTGTAACAAATTAATTTCTTTAATTTTGAACCCTACACCGACTTCCCATGTGATCATGTTGCAAAAAGTATGTTCTGTAGTCTGGACATAATTTATCCAAGAATGCGGGCATTGTCCCCTGACCCAAATATATAATATTGTAACAACATGGTTTTATTAAAAAAGTACAATTTAACCACAAGTAACAATTTCATGGCATAGATAGCTTTACAGTATGTCACCTGACTCCAGGTTCTCTGCGTTTTTTTATAACTTTTTTATTCATCTTGATGTCATCTTCCGTGGCATTACGGGATACAGTGTCCAGTGGATGCACAGAATCTTGCCTGATGTAGTAGGTCAACGGGGTATTTTTTGCTTACTCTTTTATTAATACTGAGGGTTTGGACATACTACATCAATTGATATACTGCTTTTGGCATAATATAGTAGGGAAGTATGCATATTCAGACTTGGAGGAGAGTTGTAATCTAGAGAGATGAATGATCTTGATCATAAAATATTCTTAAAACAGTAAACATTTTAACGAGAAACTAAATGAGTGAAAAAAATCCTTGCCCATTCAAGTAGATAGGAGCTGAACTTGTATCCGTAGAAAATAGCTGACTGGAGGTGTTCCATACATTGTTAGTTTTTCAGATATGTAATTTTTGAAACTGGTCGGCATCTTTCAAGAACCTTTTTTAAGATCTCAGAGGAAGATCTTGTGAAAATGTGGTTTTCTGACAGAATAAATATTATCTATGTTTTTTTCTGAAATGTTTTAATAGTAATTCACAAAATGTTTTAACATTATATGTAATAAATAATAAAAATTTAATTTATGTTTAATAAACAAAAAATCCACAAACATCACAGCACCCACGGGGTACAACAACCCACAATATAAATAACATCATAAATAGACAACACAAACAATAGTAAATAAAAATTACATCATAAATAGATCAATATATTCCTTTAAAACAATAGAGATGTTGCAAACTAAAACTTGAGAAATTGCTTGATGTAGGCCTATTTTCATGATGCTCAATGGCCACAATTTATTCACAGATGGGCTGAAAAATCGTATGTGCGTGTGACTCAGATTTCCTCATCCCTTCACCCCTCACAGTGTTCTGTAATCACTTGTCTCTAGCTCCACTCTGGGTTTTCCATTTTCTATTCCGTGCTCACAAGTGAGAGAAACCTAGACATCCTTGTAAAGACACAGACTTTTAAAAACCTGCTCCTCGCTGCCCCTTTCTTTGGTTACATTCGCAATAGAGACACTTCAGCATTAAAAAATCCTGCCTGTCCACTTTGTGCAGCTCTCATACTATGGTCTGGAATGCAGCAAATGCAGACAAGCAGAGTGATACAAACAGTAAACGTCACAGGGCTATTATCCTAAATATCTTTACACCCTTGGAATAACTGTTGTATAAACCTAGCTGGAGACAGCGATTTGGCGTAGACTGCGGAAAACATCTTGTGTGAAGCTGCGCAGCTGCTGGAGTGAAAGATGTGTGGTCACTTGGACTTGATAATCACTGTCGAGGTTTGGAGAAAGATCTGGAAAAGCTTTCTGTGATACTGTACTGGGAATCTGAGCCAACTGTTGCATCTAAGCAAGAAGAGAGCATAATATTTGGTTATTAGCCTATAGGTTATGGTATTTAAAACTAAACTATTATTAACATCATAAGGTACATTTACACATTTGGCAGATTCTTTTATGCAAAGTGACTCACAGTGCATTCAAGATATACCTTTTTTATAAGTTTGTGTTTTTCCTGGGAACTGAACCCATATGACCCTGCCATTGCAAGCGCCAATACTCTACTGGTTGAGCTACAGGTATGCTGTTATATAGTGAAGGTTATCTAGCTATCTGTCTGTCTATCTATTGGAGAAAATCTTTAGAGGAAGAACTGTTTCATGTGGTCTCAGTTCAAAGGAACACTGATGCGTATTCCTGCCAGTTAACCATCTTCTAAAATGGGTCTAAAGTGTCAGAATTTCTTATGTTTTAAAGATGCTCAAGAGTAAAATAATACCTCTTGGACTTGAGAAGACAGGTCTCTAATATCTGCAAGAAGGAGATCCAGTTTTTCTGTGGAGGTCAAGAATTCTCTGATTCTCTGCAGAAGCTTATGGTGCAGTTCCAAACCCTCTACAATACGGCTCAAGCTCATCGCCTGTAAAATAATAATAGTAATAAAAAAAAAAAAAATCTGCATGCACCTCTTTGTAACACATTCTTTATATGTCATCTTTAATTTCATTACTGTGCAGTGCCTCTTGGTTAAAGGAATTCAAAGAGTTTTGGTCCTGCCAAGATGATGAGGTTACAAGTCCAGTTTTTAACATTTAACTACCAAGTTTCCGGATTTGATTCAATGTAACCAATTAATTAAGAGATCTGCTAAGGTTCTGTTCTATCATTCCTGATCTATCATTGTTCTGCTCAGCTAAATATCTCAGGTGTTAATGAACTTTTGTGTGTTTCAAAATGAACTAAAACTTGATTTCAAAAGCAAACATGGGCATGATTAGCAGTCAATGTGCAACAAATACTTGTTCACAAACACCCTTTGTAAACACCCTTGAACTTTTTACAGTTATATAGGCTATTGATGCATTTTATACACTATAACAATGCAGAGAGGGTTTTTTTATATATATATATACCAAGGTGAGGTTCTCTGATATCGTCTTGAGCACTGGTGGTTCAGGAATGCTAATGTCACCGAATAAATACTCCAAGTTTTTTTGCTTCACCGGACAGTTCAAGGGTCAAACCCTGCAAACAACATAGTATTAAACATTGGACTTGAAGCAATCATAACCTATTTACGCGTTACAGGTATGTTAATGTATTAATGTTGAGATAGTAAATACGCTCACCGTTGTTTTGACACATGTCTCGTGCACAGCAGGAATGTCGCTCAGCATCTTCTTTGCTAAACTTACGCCACGCTCAACCGCGTGCGACAAGTCGTGTGAGACTATTAGCGGCACGGAACACACGAGCATTAAATAGCAGTGCACTACGAGAACTGTGGCACGAAAATAAAGTTATGTTTATCAATAGAAAACACAATCCATATCCCAAACCTTCCCATTGCTAATATTCCAGGATCGCACATTTCCTTATAGATACACTGATCAGTGCGCAAAATAAAGGTAGGCACTTTAAAACATCCTTTTATCACTCTTCAAAATATTTAGATGAAAGTATATTAAAAATGATCACTTACAGATGTAGGACTTCATTGTGCTTCAAACGCGAGTGTAACAGATCAGCTGCGTTTATCGAGGCATTTATATAGGCTGTTTAAAACCTTTTGGATTGTTCAGCAAGGGAAACTTCCATGAGTTATTTAGTTATTACACTTCACGTGAATTACGTGTATACCAGTGTATCAATATTGCGAAGAAAAAAAAAAGAAAGAAAGAGAGCGCTGGTAATATTTCAGGTTGTTCGGATCTACATCAATCACCTAAGTGGGATATTTTGAATTCGGAACGTCATTATTACTGTAAGGAACAATAACACACACACACACACACACACACACACACACACACACACACACACACACACATATATATATATATATATTATTCTTTTTTCATTTGTTTTTATTTACTTGAAATCAAAACACCCCAAAATAATAATTAGTCCTATTACTGAAGCAATGTTTCTTGGACATAGTTCTGCTCAGTCTGTGAAATAAAGTTTCTCTCTTAAATTAACCAGCTTTTACTACAGTAACCATCGTTTAACCATGGTATTTTTGGTAAAACCATAACCACAGTTTTGTGGTGATTTTGACAGAATTATATATGGCTACATTTGAATCATTCATATGTTTATTGAAACCCCATTTACAAACATTTGTTCTTTAATGTCATACAAAAAGAGCAGATGTCGCAAGAGTCCTGGAAATTTTTCTGTTTCGTCACTGCAGGAAAACCGTCCAGGTCACAATTTAAAAGAATCATCTTTTGCAAGCGTCACTGACTGAATGAATGTGCGTAATATAGCTAATGTTACTCAGTTCATTATTTCCGAATCGTTTCCATCAAACTTTAAAATAAGCAATAGGCCTATAATCATCATGATGGCGCCGCGGATGGCAGCCTCGGTGTGGAGCTCCTCAGTTCTTTTGTTGTTTTTGTTTGTTTGTCCTGTGTTTAGTAATCTTTTTCCAGTCAGTTTAAACAGAGACGAACTGCTGAACATTCGACAGCATGTACCAGACAATCTTTTCCCGGTTTTCGAATATTCAGACGTTTTGCTAGACATTTTAGTAGGAGCTGTTCACGAGACGCAGGCGAGGGAGACGAGCCGGTGCGCTGGTCAAACTCCGTCAGCACAGATTTCGAACAGCGCTGCCGAGCATTCATCTAGCGAATCTCCGCTCTCTTCCTAACAAAACGGACGAACTACATCTTCTCACCTGCAAAAACAAGGACTTTTCAACCTCTGCTGCCTTGTGCTTCACAGAAACCTGGCTGAGTGAAGTCATTCGACAGCGCGTTACATCTGCCGGGCTTCCAGCTGTTCAGAGCGGATCGCATCGCAGAGTAAACGGGGAAAACGAGAGGCGGTGGAACATGCTTTTACATCAATGAAAGTTGGTGTACAGATGTAACAACGTTAAAGAGGATGTGCTGTCCTAATTTGGAAGCGTTCTTTATTAACTGTAAGCCTTTCTACTCGCCGCTGGAGTTTTCCTTGTTTATTCTGGTGAGTGTGTATATCGCACCAAACGCGTGTTTGAATGCCACACTGCAACAGCTGGCTGATTAAATCACAGACACAGGACAACAATACCTGGACTCAGTTATTATTATTCTTGGGGATTTTAACAAAGCAAATCTCTCATGTGAACTGCCCAAATACAAACAGCACATCACATGCCCCACCAGAGACAGGAACATAGGATGCATATCGCTCTGTTCCTAGAGCAGCTTTGGGACTCTCTGATTACTGTCTGGTTCATCTTCTTCCAACCTACAGGCAGAAATTAAAATCAACCAAGCCAGTAGTAAGGACTGTAAAGAGATGGACCAATGAAGCAGAGTGGGAACTACAAGCCTGCTTCGATTGCACAGATTGGAGTGTTTTTGAGGCTGCAGCCACAGACCTGGATGAGCTCACAGATACCGTTACATCATATATCAGTTTCTGTGAGGATATGTGCATTCCTACTAGGACTAATTTAAAGTTCAACAGTGACAAACCATGGTTTACAGCAGAGCTCAGGCAGCTTCGTCAGGCCAAAGAGGATGCTTACAGGGGTGGGGATAAAGTCTTGTACAATCAGGCCAGGAACACACTGAACAGGGAAATCAGAGTGGCTAAAAGAAGATACTCTGAGAAGCTGAAAAACAAGTTTTCAGCTAATGACCCTGCATCAGTGTGGAGTGGCATGAAACAACTCACAAATTACAGGACTCCTACCCCCAACCCTGTAGGGAACCAACAACTGGCTGACGACCTGAATGTGTTCTATTGCAGATTTGAAAGGCCCAATCTCACACCCCACACCCACTCTGACCTTCACTTCACACAAACACCAACACCTCCTTGCATCCCCCCTCCTCCCCCCTCCTGCTACTCAACCTGCACTTAAGATCTGTGAAGATGATGTGAGCCGTGTTTTTCAAACAAAAGACAAGGAAGGCTTCAGGCCTGGATGGCGTCTCACCAGCGTGTCTTCGATCCTGTGCTAACCAGCTGGCCCCCATCTTCACACAGATCTTCAATAGATCACTGGAGCAGTGTGAAGTCCCATGCTGCTTCAAACACTCAATCATTATTCCTGTCCCAAAGAAACCAAAAATCACAGGACTTAATGACTACAGACCTGTCGCCCTGACGTCTGTGGTCATGAAATCATTTGAGAGACTGGTGTTGGCCCACCTGAAGAACATCACTGGACCCTTTCTAGATCCCCTTTAATTTGCTTATCGAGCAAACAGGTCTGTGGATGATGCAGTCAACATGGGATTGCATCATATCCTGCAACATCTGGACAGACCAGGAACATATGCAAGGATCCTTTTTGTGGACTTCAGTTCGGCTTTCAACCCCATCATCCCAGCTATACTCCAGAATAAATTACACCAACTCTCTGTTCTGATGTCTATCTATCAGTGGATTACCAGCTTTCTGACGGACAGGCAGCAGCTTGTGAGACAGGGGAAACTCACTTCTAGCACCTGTACAATCAGCACTGGTGCCCCCCAGGGATGTGTGCTCTCCCCACTACTATTCTCCCTCTTCACCAGTGACTGCAAAGGACCCCTCTGTCAAGCTCCTGAAGTTTGCAGACGACACCACTGTCATTGGCCTCATCCGAGATGACGATGAGTCTGGATACAGAAGGGAGGTTGAACAGCTGGCTGTCTGGTGCAGTCAAAACAACCTTGAGCTGAACACGCTCAAAACGGTGGAGATCATTGTGGACTTTAGGAGAAACACCCCAACACTGACCCCCCCCTCACCATTCTAAACAGCACTGTGGCAGCAGTGGAGTCATTCAGGTTCCTGGGCACTACCATCTCACAGGACCTGAAGTGGGAGACCCACATTGACTCCACTGTGAAAAAGGCCCAGCAGAGTTTTTCCTTCGCCAGCTGAGGAAATTCAGCCTGCCACAGGCGTTGCTGATACAGTTTTACTCAGCAGTCATTGAGTCTGTCCTCTGCACTTCAATAACTGTCTGGTTTGGTTCAGCTACGAAATCAGACATCAGAAGACTACAAAGGACAATTCGGACTGGATTATTGGTTGCACCCTGCCCCCCCCCCCCCCCTTCAAGAACTTTACACTTCCAGAGTGAGGAATAAGACTGGAAAAATCACTCTGGACCCCACTCACCCTGCCCACTGCCTTTTTGAACTGTTGCCTTCTGGCCGATGCTTCAGAGCTCTGAGCACCAGAACTGTCAGGCACAGAAACAGTTTTTACCTCAGGCTATCCATCTCATGAACAGTTAAATTGCCCCAATTGAGCAATAACTATGTGCAATACACAGTTTAGTCTTTCTTATATTTATCCAACACATCCAACTCTTCTGCCATTTCTTTCCTCTGAGAGAAAAACAAAACAAAACATTTGCACTGTACATAACAGATTTGTATTTGCACTGTACATAACAGATAACAGATTGTATTAGATTTGCACTACACATGTGTATGTGTGTGTCTGTACGTATGTGTATAATTAGTTTTATTTTTATTTATTTTTTATTATTATCTATGTCTTGCTGCTGTTTTTGTATTGTTTTTGTATTGTTGTACACTGGAAGCTCCTGTCACCATGACAAATTCCTTGTATGTGTAAGCATACTTGGCAATAAAGCTGATTCTGATTCTTCTTCTTCTAAACGTTGGCTATATAGGCTACAGTTTTTAGACAGACTATAGAGAGAGAGAGAGAGAGAGAGAGAGAGAGAGAGAGGAAAAGATGAATTTCTCTCATATATAGTCAAATACCTTCTTGTTCATTTGAAATATAAATGATTTTACAATTATTTCTGGCAAACAAAGTCAGTTCATCTACTTTTTACATTAACATTTTTTACATTTACTTTAGATAAAATCATTTCTCTGTACATAGATATTAGTAAACTATATAAGTAAACTCACTGCTAGCTTGACCACGTTCTCTAGCACTTTTATCTTTAAAGATTTTTAACTTAATCTCTTCCACATGGAAAGATCTTTAAGACTAACTTAATAGTGTAATTTTTGGGGAATTTAATTTGATCTCTGTCTGTCCCACAGGATATTCTGAGAGAGCAGTTTATAAAGATGCCTGTGACCAAATTACAGTCCGCCATGTATCAGCAACCACTTAACCTCCTTTCTTCATTTTGTTATGATTACATGAAATATTATTTTCTTTAATAAACCTCATTTTCTCATGGGCTGTAGGTCAGTTGTTATGGCAGCCTTGTGCCTATAATAAATATCGCCTAAACGAACAGATTTTTTTTTTTATTCTACTCTATTACATTGTATTCTATATATTAAATTAAAAAAGTTTGTATTTGCATATTAAAGTTGTGGAGTACCTGCCCCAACCCATATGGCAGAAAAACAATAGAAAAGGAAAGGTGACTTGTGATGTCACATTTCATAGTTTGAGATATATGAAATGGACAGTATATTAAAAATATATTACTCACATTATTGTGTTTAAAACAAAAATAAAAAAGTGATAGAATTCCTTGCTTGTGCATGATCCCAGGCTATACACTGGTGGCCAAAACTTTGGAATAATGTACAGATTTAGCTGTTTCGGAAGGACAGCGGTATTTTAATTCACCAAAGTGGCATTCAACTGATCACAAAGTATAGTCAGTGACATTACTGATGTAAAAAAACAGCACCATCACTATTTGAAAAAAGTAATTTTTCAAATCTAGACAGGCACCATTTCCAGCAGCCATCACTCCAACACCTTATCCTTGAGTAATCATGCTAAATTATTAATTTGGTACACTTGCCATTATGTCAAACATAGTTGAAAGCTATTTGGTTCATTAAATGAAGCTAAACATTGTCTTTGTGTTTGTTTTTGAGTTGCCACAGTATGCAATAGACTGACATACATGTGTTAAGGTCAATATTAGGTCAAGAATGGAAACAGCTTTCTCTAGAAACTCGTCAGTCAATCATTGTTTTGAGGAATGAAGGCTATACAATGCTTGAAATTGCCCAAAAAAACCTGAAGATTTCATACAAAGTGTACACTACAGTCTTCAAAGACAAAGGACAACTGGCTCTAACAAGGACAGAAAGAGATGTGGAAGGCCCAGATGTACAACTAAACAAGAGGATAAGTACATCAGAGTCTCTAGTTTGAGAAAGACACCTCACATGTCCTCAGCTGACAGCTTCATTGAATTCTACCCACTCAACACCAGTTTCATGTACAACAGTAAAGAGAAGACTCAGGGGTGCAGGCCTTATGGGAAGAACTGCAAAGAAAAAGCCACTTATGAAACAGAAAAACAAAAAGAAAAGGTTAGAGTGGGCAAAGAAATGCAGACATTGGACAACAGATAATTGGAAAAGAGTATTATGGATCTTAACCCCATTGAGCTTTTGTGGGATCAGCTAGACTGTAAGGTGCATGAGAAGTGCTCGTCAAGACAGCCACATCTATGGCAAGTGCTACAGGAAGCGTGGGGTGAAATGTCACCTGAATATCTGGACAAACTGACAGCTAGAATGCCAAAGATCTGCAAAGCTGTCATTGCTGCAAGTGGAGGATTTTTTGATGAGAAAACTTTGAAGTAGTTTAATTTTTTTCTTCAAATTGTAATAATAATTGTTCACATTATTAATGTCCTGACTATACATTGTGATCAGTTGAATGCCACTTTGGAAAGTGGTTATCTGAGTTACTCTAGCCTTTGTCAGCTCGAACCAGTCTAGCTATTATCCGTTGACTTTTCTCATCAAGGTGTTTCCGTCTACAGAATTGGATGTAAATGACTGAGATCAGTTTTTTTCCCTGATTCTGATGGTTGATGTGCATATTAATTGAATCTCCTGACCTGGATCTGCATGATTTTATGCATTGCACTGCTGCCACACGATTGGCTGATTAGATCACATGAATATGTAGATGTAAAGGTGTTCCCAATAAAGTGCTATGTGAGTGCATAAAGTGTACATTGAACTTAGAGCATTGTGCCTGTTTGCTCTTCTGCTACACTGACACTGTGATGTTCATGGTGAATTTATTTACATCAACTGTCCAATTGCTGACAATATGACTATAGACCTACACCTGTGCAGGGGCATAGCACCAAATGTTGGGCCTCCTAAACAATCAACATTATCACACGGGAAGCCAGCATGTTGTTTCTGAGAATTCCAGTACCCAAGGATTGGACACATTAAGCCAACATATTGACAAGCGCCATCTCCCATAAGACATTTTTGAATCGGCTCAAGTATGTTTACCTTCCCTTGTGGTGCAACTGGAAGTACGTTGCACCAGCAGTATGGGAGATCTGGGTTCAAATCCCATGTTGAAACCAGGATGTAAGTGCGTTTGCATAATAGTGACAAGCACGATTTCCTCTAACAATATATTTTTACTCCACTGATGGTTAGGTTTAGGTTTGGGGCTACAGTTTATAAAATATGCATTCCTCTTCACTGCATTAGATCCTGTACAAATAAAAACAACTCACTTTTGGCGCCCCTCCTTGGACATTTCACCAGGAAAATGGAGCTTACACACTTATAGGCACAACATCACTTACCGCTTTGTCCACTGGGGGAAGTGTTTTGAATTTTAGTATGCACAGATCGATTTTAGCAAAAGAAAAGTCAACCTACTCTTTCCATTTTCACTGTGGGATTACACAATTTAGGTGTGTGGTAAAATATACTTTTTTAGATTTAAATAATATAGCACTGGTAGATTTCTAAGTAATTCACAACTGTAAAACTTATTAAAACTTTTTATTAAAAATAAATTAGTTAAATAAAAAACAATAAAACAATGCTTACTATGAAAATAAATTATACATTTATAAATGTAGTTTTCTTGTTGGCAAAGATCTCTGAAATTAGTGGAGTGCCAGGTTCAGTCTATACTCTATATATAGAGGCATTACTGCTCTCAGGTAGATTCAACAAGTCTTAGCTTGCTAACTGACATTTACACAGGGTCAAAAAATGTACTTATAAATATTATAATTATTTTAATAATATTTGTATTTATTTTTTATAAACATATTTAAAAAAACAAATTCTTACTAGCCATGAAACTGAATTTTACATTATTTTTATTCAATTATTAAGCAGTTTTTTCCTTGTAAATCAGTGACAAACAACACAGGTTATTCATTGTGTCAGTAAAATGAAACTGCACCTTTAACAGACAGTTTGATTTGAATCATGCATGTCACTTTATTTAGCAAGAGTCAGATTATTGTTCTCACAGTTCAATGTGAAGCAGTTGCAGTGTCCCTAGGTGCTTTTTGAGGGCTAGTGTTACGATATGGGTTCCTGCCTGTAAAATATATTATAAATCGTATGTCTAGGGATTTACACTAGACAGGTTTCTGCTCGTAACTGACAACACAACTGTCCCTACGTGATGCAATTTAACGTGAAAGTCAGTCCATGGATGTGTGTGTGTCAGCTAGGAAACACCCATAGAGAGGCCACTCACCTGTGTTGGCTTCGATCCGGTCTGGTGGCCTATAGCGTAGATGTCGGTTTCCTGGTCCAGCATGTGTGTCGATACAGTTCGCGTTTAGCAGTGTTGGGTGTAATGCAATACTAAGTAATTAATTACTGTAATTAAATTACTTTTCATTGAAAAAGTAAATTACTCTTAATTTTTCCAGTAACTTACGGTTACTTCTGATTCACTGACGGCATGCTGAACGAGTGTTTTTAGCTTGCTAGCCTGCTTAGCATTGCTTATTCTTATACGTTCATCAATTTATCATTTGCCATTTTACCATGTGCTTCGGGTTTTTCCGCTTTTCTACTGTTTCATCTGTGTGTATTATAGATGCTGTTTTGGATGCGGGTAGAACAGCGCACCCGTTTCTCTTGTTTTTTTTTCTTTCTTTTTTCTGCTTGTCTACATCTCGACCGCGTGCATTCGTTTTCCCCACTGTGTTTTACACAGATTATTGCATCAATCTCAAACATCTGCTGATTAGGAACCACATTGATCTCAAACCCTCGCCACTCAAAAACAACCATAAAAACAACAACAACAATAACAAACAATTGCGGTAAGTCATGGAATCCGCACATGTTATTGCTTCCTGCATTACATGCCACATATGTTTTCTATAGCTTCTTCCGTCAGCAGTGAGGGATTCACATGTGATATATGTAAGGAATTAGTTAGGCTGACGGAGAAGGTTAATGAGCCAGAGGTACGCATCTGAACACTAGTGGAGGTCAGTGAGAAATAGAAACCGGTAGATACTGTTTCGGATGCAGGTAGAACAGTGAGCAACACACACTTTGGTTCCAGCTCTGCCCCTGCAGGGCGACTGGGTGATGTCTCAGTGGCACACTCACTCAGCAAAGTGACACCGCTCTCCCATTCCTGTTAGGGTTTCCAATCGATTCTCCCCACTCAGTGATGCACCCACTGAGAATCATGTTGAAAGAGCCCTAATAATTGGTGATTCTACTGTAAGGAACATGGAAATAAAGACTCCAGCCAACATTGTTAAATGCATTTCGGGGGCTTGGGCGTCTGACATCGGATCAAATTTACAAGTGCTGGCTAATGCTAAACATAGATTTTCTAAAATTGTTATTCATGTCGGCACTAATGATGTCTGGCTTCGCCAATCGAACATCACTAAAGATAATGTTAAAGAGGTGTGTGAACTTGCAAAAACAATGTCAGACACTGTAATATGCTCGGGCCCCCTCCCTACTTGTCATGGTGACGAGGTTTATAGTAGATTAGTGTCACTGAATGGCTGGATGTCTGAGTGGTGTCTGGAGAATAGCATAGGATTTATAGACAGTTGGAAGAGTATTTGGGGTAGACCTGACCTGCTAAAGAGAGATCTCTCCTGGGAAGGTGCCGCTCTCCTCCCTAGTAATTTGGCTCATAGTCTTAATAATGATAGTATTTGACTAACTGGGGCCCAGGTCAGGAAGCAGACAAACTGGTTAATCCAAACGTCTACTAGCTACCTTGAATGTCACATAGGTCACATAAACTAGAAACACATAGAGACTGTATCACCTAGATATCGTATAGAGACTGTGTCTGTTCCCCAAACTACCAAACACAAAACTCTCTTTGCAATTAACATTTTCATTGATTCATCTATTAGAAAGGAACAGCAAAACATATATATACAGAATCAATATTTAACCCTAATTACCCCCCCCCACAACAAAACAACACCCCGGTGGTCACATTATTATAGACACACAACAAACCAAAATAAAAATAAAAAAATAAAAAAATAAAAATAAAATAAATAATAAACAAGTCACACACATCCCCAACACCTCTCTCCAATGTCCCTCCCCGAGAGCCCTCCAAAAAAGACAGATATTTGCCCCATTTCTCCCCAGACAGGTCTAGACTCCCCAGTCTTCTGGATATCCCCTCCTCAAGAGCTGCCACTCTGGCCATCTCTGAACACCACTCCTGAAATGGAGGCACTCCAACTCCTTAAAATAATCTGTCTGGCAATCATAATACTAGTTAGGACCCAGTTTTTCACGTGCTTATTCTCCAAATTAATGACTGCCCCATCTCCTAAGATACAGTTTCTGGGGCAGAATAAAATCTGAGAGGCCAAAACCTTGCACATAAAACTCTGAATCCTCAACCAGAACTCTTGAATCTTAACACATCCCCAAAAGAAATGGGTTGTGTCTCCATCTTCTGATTGACATCGCCAGCAGGTGGGTGTGTCTTTAAGACCAAGCCTATGCAATCTAGAGGGGGTCCAATAGACTCTATGTAAAGTCTTAAATTACATAAGGTGAACCCTTACATCTCTAGATGCAGATTTGATGTTTTTTTTAGAATCCTAGCCCACACTCCCTCCTCCAATACCAAGTTTAGATCTTTCTCCCATAATCTCTTAAGAGAAGCTGAAGTTCCGTCCCCAGACTCTGAATCAGCAGGGAGTAATACACCGATGCCTCATGACCTTTTCCAAAAGCAGTAATCACCACTCCCAGAGTATCTGCTGCTTTAGGGGGGTGTAAACCACTCCCAAAAACAGTACAGAGCAGGTGGTGCAACTGTAAATACTTATAGAACTGAGATCTGGGAATCCCAAAACTAAATTTTGAAAGGATCTCAACACTCCACTCTCATATAGGTCACCGAGTGTAGTAACCCCCCTCCCAATCCATTCTGACCAGCAAAAAGGGGACTTGTTGATGCATAATTTGGGATTCAGCCATATGCTCGAGGCAACATTTAAATAAATGTCTGAATTAAACACTGGACACTTTTGTCCATACCGAGTTCAAATGCGAGATAACAGGATGTAACTTAACTTCTCCGATTAATTTGATAGAAAGGCTCCAACTATATGATTTATTTTTCTCTGTATGTGGCAACATCTCTAAACTCACCAGGGTGTGATCTGAGACTAAGATGTTTCCAATTGAGAAATCCACAACAGATGAAATGAGGGACTAAGATATATTTTAAAAAAATCTATTCTAGAATAAATCTTATGAACTGATGAAAAAAATGTATAGTCCCTACCAGATGGGTTCAAAAGTCAACAGATATCTGCAAGACCAAGGTTTTACACATCCTGAGAAGCATCAATGTTGCACTAGGGGGCTTACATACTTTTGCTTCACTATGATCAATGACTGAGTCCATCAAAAGATTAAAGTCTCCTCCCAATATTATATCATGAGGGGTGCCAGCGGCTTGCAACATCCCTTCAGGATCTATTAAAAAGCCCTGATCATCAGCGTTAGGTGCGTAAATATTAGCCAAAATCAACCTTTGCCCCAGAATTTCTCCTAAAACAATAATAACTCTTCCTAATTTAAGACATTTTAATTGTAGATGTTTATTTATCAGTATAATGACTCCCCTGCTCTTACTTGAGCCAGCACTTAAGAAAACATGTCCATCCCATAACTTCCCAAATTTTCTAGCTTCCTGCAGGTAATGATGCATTTCTTGAAGAAACACTATATCATATTTCTTATGCTTAAGAAAATAAATAACCTTCCTTCTTTTTATGGGGTGCCCCAACCCATTCACATTCCATGTGGAGAGAGATAACCTACTCATATTAACATTTGACATATTGATATAATAAAAAAATTAATTGTGTGTCAAAAACAAGATTATACAGACCACATTCCCCATTAGTGCAACAATCAAACCCCAAACTTCCCCCCAAACAAAACAAACAGAAAAAAGAAAAACATGCGCATTAACCCTGTGCACGACAGCGCCAACTGGCGTCAATCCCTCTAAACTCAAACAGTCCATATACACCTATGAGAACACCCGCGACAATTTTGCCTTCAGATTATTCAAGTCCAGTGCTTCTGCACAAATTTTGTGAGGCAAAATTACATAACAGAATATACTTTGTAAAACAGACCCCAGCCAACAGGCAGAATAAATACAAAGAACATGTAGATTCATTCACAGAACTGTCTCGAAGGTGTGTTCCCCCACAATACAAATTCCAACCAATATAAAGCCATTCAGTTTCCTCGGACAGACGAATAAGTGTTCAGTGAGCCGGCTGTTATGAGTTCAGCAGATGACATAATCATTCTAATGTCCCGCAAAAATACTCCACATAACAAACTCCAGCTAACAGGAGGCATAAGCACAAGGAACAAACAGAACCATCCACAACTGTACCGAAGCAGTGTTATTCAACAAAACAAGTTCAAGCTGCTAGGTGGAACCAGTACAAAACAAAAAAAAAAAAAAAAATCAACAGGCATCCCGGTTCCTCGGATGATAAAGAATCAAATTCACTCGGAGGCTGCAAAAAGATAAAAAAAGAAAAAAATACATCATGACTTACTCAGACCGTCCACTTTCTAAAAGACATCCTTTGTGTGGGAATGTGGATATTTTGCCGTCATCTATAGTGTCCATTCTCTATCTGGCCGTGAACTTCAGTGTAAAAGCGATCTTCCGTCAACACAAAAGTTTCTTGAAGGAGTCATGCCACAAAACAAACTCCAGCCGCTAGGCGGAGCCAACACAAAAAGAAACAAAAATGGTGCCCAGCTTCCTTAGATAGTTTGAGTCACTGAACAGCGAGTCAGTCCACTCACATAAGAAATGCCCAATGGTTTTACTCACCCATAGTTTCTATGTAGGCCAGTGCCTGCTTGGAGCATAAAAATACTTTGTTGCTGTCCTTGGCATTCTCAGTTTGGCCGGAAACATCAGTGCAAAAGCGATCTTCCGTTGATGTAAGAGTTTCTTACATTCCTTGAACCGATCGCGTTTCTCTCGTCGAATTCGCAAAGTCCGGGAACGAGAAAATATTATGATTCTTCCAAGAAAGCTTTCCTTTGCTCCTCGCCTGGCGCAACACGAGATCTTTATCGGATGATCTCAGAAATTTGGCCAGAATTGATCGGGGCCTGTCTCCCTCAGCAGATCTGCAAGCCGGGACTCTTTGAGCTCGCTCGATTTCCAGCTTATGGCCTGTTATGTCGAGCAGACTCGGCAAGAGCTCATCTAGGAATTTCACCATATCTCTGCGTTCTTCATGCTCAGGAATTCCAACAATCCGTATGTTATTAATTCGGCTCATATTTTCGAGATATTCCAGTTTTTCCAAAATGTGTTGCAGGTCTATTTTGGATGCGGGCAGATTAGCGGATAATTCCCTTTCCAATGATTCCAGATAATCGATCCATTTCTCAACATCTGCCACTCTTGTAACCAACTCAGACAATTTTGTTTCCATCGCCGTAATCGATCGACGTATTACAGCAAGATCTTCCAAATCAGCAACAACCTTTGTCAGCATCACCGAGATGTTGGACAGTTGACGCTAAATTTCTTCTCCCGACATGCCGTCCAAATCGAGTCCCCAGCTCGGAGGGCCATCAGAGGTTTCAGCTAGAGCATGTAAGTGTCTTTTAATGTCTCCAGAGTCTGAGGATTTTGACTTCTTTGCCATGTTTACCTCAAAGAGCAAATATGTAACTGGATGTATTGAATCTCACCGGATTATAGCATGAAAATAATTTAAAAAAAACTAGCAAAGTTCGCAGAGCTTGTCGCTGACACGTCTGCCTCTCGTATGGCGTCACGTGACCTCCAAGTGCACAATATATTTAAAAGATTCAAGGAATCTGGTCAAATCTCAGTGCGTAAAGGGCAAGAAAAAACCCTTCTGAAAACTCTAACGTCACTGTCATAAAAAACGTCATTCATCTGTACATATCATGAACATGGGCTTGGGATTTAGTAAACCTTTGTTAGTCAACACCACTCGCCGCTGCATACACAGATGCAAGTTAAGACTTTACTATGCAAAACAGAAACCCTACATCAACACTGTCCAGAAGCGCTGCCAACTTCTCTGGGCTCGGTCTCATCTTAGATGGAAAGTAGAACAGTGGAACTGTTTTTTGGTCTGAAGAGTCCACCTCTCAAAAAGTTTTTGAAAAACACAGCCGTTGTGTTCTCCGGGCCAAAGAGGAAAAGGACCATCCAAGATGTTATCAGCGTCAGGTCCAAAAGTCAGTGTCTGTATGGGCCAGGGGTGTGTCAATGCTCATGGCATGGGTAACTCGCACATCTGTGAGGGCACCATTAATGCAGACAGATATGTAAAAATTTTGGAGCAACATATACTGCCATCCAGCACGTCTTTTCCAGGGATGTCCCTACATTTTCCAGCAGGACAACACCAAACCACATACTGCCTAGATAACAAGTGCATGGCTGTGTAAGCAGAGAGTGTGTGTGCTAGACTGGCCTGCCTGCAGTCCTGACCTGTCTCCAATTTAGAATGTGTGGCACATTATGAAGCACACCATCTGGCAATGAAGACCCCATACAACTGTGCAGCTGAAGACCTGCCTAATGGATGAATGGGATAAAATTCCACTTCCTAAACTTTACAAACTTGTGTCTTCATTGCCCAAATGCTTAATAAGTGTTATTAGAAGTGGTAAACACTCGACTGTCCCAACTTTTTTGGAGCGTGTTGCAATCATCTGATTTTAAATTACTGTACATTTGCAAAAAACAATGAAATTCACAAGGGAAACATAATATAATGTGTTGTTGTAGTGTTTTCAATATAGCAAAGTTTGAATATAATTTACAAATTACGCATTTTTGTTTTTATTTGCATTTTTCATACTGTCCCAACATTTTTGGAATTGGGGTTGTACATTTAAAGCCTCTTTAAGGAATTTATTTGCTATAAGAGCTGTCTAATGCCAGCAGCCATATCACCCTGTAGCTCAAGACTGGTTGCCCACTGAAGCTAAGCATGTTTGAGCCTGGTCAGTACATGGATGGGAGATCTCCTAGGGAAAACTAAGGTTGCTGCTGGAAGAGTTATTCGTGAGGCCAGCAGGGGGTGTTCACCCTGTGGTCTGTGTGGGTCCTAATGCCCCAGTATAGTGATGGGGACACTTTACTGTAAAAAAGGGCACTGTCCTTTGGATGAGATGTTAAACTGAGGTCTTGACTCTCTGTGGTCATTAAAAATCCCTGGACACTTCTTGAAAAGAGTAAGGGTGTAACCCCAGTGTCCTGGCCAATTCCCCCCATTGTCCCTTATCAGTCATGGTCTCCTAATAATCGCCCTTTCATGAATTGGCTCTATCGCTCCACTTGCCTCTCCACCAATAGCTGGTGTGTGGCGAGCGTACTGGCGCACTATGGCTGTTGTCTATTTTGACAGGTGGATGCTGCACTCTGGTGGTGGCTGAAGAGAGTCCCCTGTTCATTGTGTGAAGTGCTTTGAGTGAAGTGTCAGATAAGCGCTATATAAATATAATGTTAATTCATTCATTCATTCATAATGTTCATGAGCTCAACTGGTAGGAAACAGCTGCTCGCACTGGTTAGTCAGTTCAGCTCGTTTTTTGCAGTATTCCTTCTATTACAATTCCCAAAGAATAATATCGATTTGTTCGTATGGATATACTCTTATGCATTAAAGCCTATTGACAGTGATCCCAACTGGCATTTTCTGCTTGTGCTGATTAGTCACAGTTCAGCCTGCTGCTATTGCGTTTAATACAACAACTGATTTTTGCGCTCTTCCTTCCACTATCACTCACAAGGAACAAAATTAATTTCTTCTACATCTATTCTTATGCATTCAAGCCATTAACAGAATTTACTTGCCATTAAAGCAGTGGAATAGCCTACCTGATCCCAACTGGCAGAAAATAGTGACCGCAGCAACAGAGTGCCGCCCCACGCCTTAAAGTGGTGCCTTTCGATGTATGATCAAAGATGTGGGAGGTAAATTTAAACTGTATTGCCTGGAACTGTATACACCTATGCCTTGCAATGTGAAGTATTATACTGTAATACCCTGCGGAGTATTTCATCTTTGTCCATCACAGAGTTCTTCATACTTTTGTTACCGAACCTCTTCATCCCAATCCAGATCTTTACTGTTATAGGTGAGTGATAAGTGATATTTATTATTATTATTATAACTTGTTCATATATTATGGGCAGAGTTGTGTGTAATGCTTTATAAAGTAGCCTAATTAATTAGTTACTGTAATGTAATTTGTTTTTGAATAAAAATTCTGGTAATCAGATTATAGTTACTCATTTTCAGTTATAGTATGTTCAAATACCATTAGACCTATGGGTTATAGCCTACACATTGCTAAAGTAATTAATATCTCAAGACTGAAGTCAATATTATGCAATATTATGCAACATTTAGAGTAAAATGTAGACATAAAATAATTAATTAATTATCAAAATATAAGTGAACCAGTTACAACAAGTGATTGACCAATCCACTTATATGTAGCTTTGGATTGTCAGATTCATTTTAGTAAATCGGTTTGCTCGGATTATTCATGTACTGTAAACGAACCAGTTCAAATAAATTATTCACTTCAGCCCATGCACCTGCGTCTTCTTTTTTGAAGTAAAATATTTATGTATTTGCTGCTCTTTAACACTATATTTTTTACTCTTGGTCCAAAAAATAAAAAAATTATACTATATATATATATATATAAAGTTAAATATAAAAATATTTTTTTTGGTTGTAGCCTATTTGTTATAAATGTATGTTCAGTTTAGTACACTCAAAAAAACATGCTTTTGTAGAATGCTCAAAAACTTTTTCTGCATGCCAAGAATAGTTGAGGGCCAGTTACCATTTCATAATCTGGGTAAGGTCTAAACTGTGAATGACAGCACTCACATTGACTTATCTGATGTCTTGTATGAACTGCACAATTTTGGTTATAAATGAATGAATGAAATTGTTTGTTGTTTATTTTTGTTATTTTGAAGGTTTTTGAAGTCTGAGCAAAAGTATTCTTATACACTTGTATAGAAAAGGAAGACATGGATATTCTGAAGTAATTCATTTTTCATCTTCAGTATATAATATTATCTCAAATAATATATATATATATATATTTTCTGGGAATAACATTTTGAACATGTGAAACATGCACATCTTTCATTCATTGCTGCGTGTTAACAAAAAATATTTTCAGAGAGGCTTTTAAAGAATATGGGTCACTGGAAGGCTGGACTGTTTGCAATACACAGCAGCTAATGCAAGGTGATGGTGTGAACTATGGGTTATTTGTTTGTACTGTAAGTTTCATTTCTCATTCTCATCTTTTCAGTTGGAAATTAGTTCTATTTTATTTTCCGAAATGGAAGCCAAAAACATGAAAATGGTCTGAACGGCTTCGTACAAGTCAGCTAATACATTAACATACACTATATTGCCAAAAGTATTCGCTCACCCATCCAAATAATTGAATTCAGGTGTTCCAATCACTTCCATGGCCACAGGTGTATAAAATGAAGCACCTAGGCATGCAGACTGCTTCTACAAACATTTGTGAAAGAATGGGCCGCTCTCAGGAGCTCAGTGAATTCCAGCGTGGTACTGTGATAATATGCCACCTGTGCAACAAGTCCAGTCGTGAAATTTCCTCGCTACTAAATATTCCACAGTCAACTGTCAGTGGTATTATAACAAAGTGGAAGCGATTGGGAATGACAGCAACTCAGCCACGAAGAGGTAGGCCACGTAAAATGACAGAGCGGGGTCAGCGGATGCTGAGGCGCATAATGCGCAGAGGTCGCCAACTTTCTGCAGAGTCAATCGCTACAGACCTCCAAAGTTCATGTGGCCTTCAGATTAGCTCAAGAACAGTGCGTAGAGAGCTTCATGGAATGGGTTTCCATGGCCGAGCAGCTGCATCCAAGCCATACATCACCAAGTGCAATGCAAAGCGTCGGATGCAGTGGTGTAAAGCATCATGCTTCTCCATCTGGCAATCTGATGGACGAGTCTGGGTTTGGCGGTTGCCAGGAGAACGGTACTTGTCTGACTGCATTGTGCCAACTGTGAAGTTTGGTGGAGGGGGATTATGGTGTGGGGTTGTTTTTCAGGAGCTGGGCTTGGCCCCTTAGTTCCAGTGAAAGGAACTCTGAATGCTTCAGCATACCAAGAGATTTTGGACAATTCCATGCTCCCAACTTTGTGGGAACAGTTTGGGGATGGCCCCTTCCTGTTCCAACATGACTGCGCACTAGTGCACAAAGCACCATGCTACATATGGTACCATGCTAAGTATGTTGGAAAAAGATGTGGCAATTAAAGTAAGATAAAAAGGTATGAAGATTACATTATGCAGTAATAAAAGAATATCTGATTAAAACTTGCATTTACTACTTGACAGGACTTGAAAAAATTAAGAAAATGAAACACCTGCATGGCTTAGGGCTGTGTTTACCAAAATAAAATTATATATGAAGTGTGCAATTTTTTGTGTGAATCAATTGCAAAGTTTGCAATCCTATGTTCACTTCATCTATACATGTTCTGTTTTAGAACCCTGCATCCACACATCAGACAAACGCAATGGGTTCATTGTGACCTATGCAACAGATGGTTACACACAGATTGTGCTGGAATAGACCCTACAACAATTTCAAGTGACACACTTCCACTTTGTATGCGATCTAATAGAAGAGTATTCTTATGAAAGGTATGAAATATAGACACAAATATATGATCACATATCCACATGTGGAACTACTAAGTGATGCAAATGTCTATTTTACAGTGCACTCATAGCTTTGAAATGAGGACTTTTGGTTGACACATTGATGAAGGATAAAGAAATTACAGTAAGCTTTATTATTTATAACTTTTAAATTAAATATCAACTAAACATCTCCGTCTCTAATGTCTTTCCAGGGGACCTTAAAAAACGTATTTATGTTCTTTAGCTTTTATTTAATTGCATTGTAAATTGTACTGTGTCAAGTTCTCTTATCTTGTCTTTGTCGGTTTTAAATGCTTGTTATATTCTTAAGCTGTATGTATGTGAATTTATTTATTTTATTTTTTGTAACTCCATGTACAGCACTTTGGTACCCAGTGTGGTTTTTGAAAGTGCTCTATAAATAAAACTGAGTTGAGTTAAACATGTTTATTTAATGTATGAGACATTTTGGAATTAATCAAAATAATCCTTTAAAAAAATAGATATTAATACAAGCAAAAGTTATAATTTACATGTTGGGATAAAATTACTGCTTTCATTTTTTTTTTTTTTTTTATGCACCATAACCTCACATCTGTTGCTGTTACATCACACAGAATGTTTCTACATAAATACCACAATTTTGCACCAAAACTGAAGAACCAATTGAACCTAAGGATCTGTGTTTTTGATGATGAATAGGTACAAATCTTTATTTTAAAAATAACAATGGCTTATTTACTTAATGATCTTCACATCAACTTCCTTACAGAATGAAGTCATTTTCATTTTATTAATGGAAAGCGTAATCATTTTTTAAATAATTGAAACTCAGTTCAATCGCTTTTAAGGACTAATATCTTTGATGTCTTTGTCAAAGACCCAGGCCATCATTAAAAGTGTGTACAGTGTTTTGGTGCTGTTCAAGTCAGAAGTATTATGCACTTCTTATGCTTTGAAAGTCATGACACCAGAGGTACAGTACATTTGATACAGGAAAAAATATCAAATATTGGATAAATTCAATGGTGTATTATGGTTTTCAAATCGAACATTTATGATGTCAAAAACATTTAATCTTTCTAATATATAATAAGTGATGGTATTTTTATTATGTTTTTTTTTCCCCTCTCTCTCTCTCGTTTGACCATCCTGTTTTTCAGAAAGATGGAGGGGTTCCATAGATTGCAGGCAGACATGGCCTTGGCAACCTCAGGATTGTTGTAATAGTACTTGTAATAGCCACAAGAACCACTATCACAATTGTAATAATAAAAAATAAAAAAACTTATAAATAACATTCTTAATAATGCAAGAATTTATTGTATAATGTATGCTCTTAGAAGAAATGATTCTATATAGAACGCAAAGGAGTTCTATCCTTTGCTTCATATTTGGAACATGGCCCAATTTTCCAAATTGGTTCAAACTCAGAGTTAGAAACATTTTCAAATTTTAATGTTCTTCCCCCCATAACTTTGTCATTATACATACAGTGTATTATGTTCATCAAAATCAAAATGCTAAATTTCTCTGTCAAATACATACATTTTATCATACTGATTTGAGAGTAAATGATTTATGAAATCATTCATTATCATAAAATGTTAGTTAATAACTCAATTTCACTATTTTTGACAAAACACTAGGTGTTATGCTAGTGACTGCAATGTTTTGGTAGACCATAATATTTTGTTTGCAAGGTTATAACATATTCCCTCAATTTGTTGCACTTATATTAACTCTTACAATGTTTTATGCCGAAAATATTACAAACACAATATTTTATGATGCTTGGTTGTACAGCTTGTTTTCCATACAGATGAGAAATATTTTAAAATAATAACTTTCAGTTTTCAGTTTAAGAAAATAAAAGCTCAACAATAACATTAATATTAAGTCTTAGCTGTCTGACTTTCTGGGCTCTTTGTTAACTAATAAAAGTCAAAGAAAAATAAAACCAGGAAAAGAGACTGCATACCTATCCATCATGGCCATATGGTGAGTAAAAAGTAAATACTCCAAAGTCTGTGTGTAACTTTAAGAATTGTCACTACCGAACACTCTGTTTTAATATAAAACATTATTATTTTTGTGTTTGTACAACTTTTCACAGCCTTAATTATTTCCTTAAAATTAGTGGTTTAACATTATGTGGCATGGGGGGTGTGCCTTTTAAATCTCCCTCTGCCATCACTATAATGAGAGATAATTATGAGCCAGGTGACAAGCCTTACCGCTCTCCCTCTCCCGCAGACCGACACATGACCACGCCAACCATGACACTCACTACTAAAATAATCATGTTAATATGTTATGTTTCAGACTGTTTATGTGTTGACTTTTTTGTGTTCGGTATTAACCATTCTTAAAATTTAAACACAGATTTTTCTGACTTTGTGGCACATTTATTTCGAAGTGATTGGAACAACTCGTCTATGTATATGGTCATTATAGCCTCACTTCCTGTTCCCGTTCAAAAATGCAGGCTAAAATCAGGCTCAGCCAATGGACTACTAAAACTTTCAGTATTTCAGTAGTGACATGAAAATGTGGGACAGCCTTTTTAAACTGAATTATTTAAAAATGTAACCCTTAATAGAATGTAAATATTTTCCTTTCTCTTTAAAAGAAACAAAAAAATATATTTTAAATAACAATATACAGGTACATATACAGCTCTGGAAAGAATTAAGAGACCACTGCAAAATTATCAGTTTCTCTGGATTTACTATTTATAGATATGTGTTTGAGTAAAATGCTGTCAGTAAAGTACTGACAACATTTCTCCCAAATTCCAAATAAAAAAAAATGGTCATTTAGAGCATTTATTTGCAGAAATGACAACTGGTCAAAATAACAAAAAAGATGTTGTGCTTTCAGACCTCGAATAATGCAAAGAAAACAAGTTCATATTCATTTATAAACAACACAATACTAATGTTTTAACTGAGGAAGGGTTCAGAAATCAATATTTGGTGGAATAACCCTGATTTTCAATCACAGCTTTCATGTGTTTTGGCATGCTCTTTACCAGTGTTTCACATTGCTGTTGGGTGACTTTATGCCACTCCTGGTGCAAATCCACTCCATGTGTCCTTCACAAAGACGAATCTGCCCGATTCCAGCCTTGCTGAAGCACCCCAAGATCATCACCGATCCTCCACCTGGTCATCTAATGGTTAGACGGAGACCTGGAGAGGCCTTCAAGCCTGAAATAGACCCATATAGAACCTTTTAGGCGTTCCAAACATGGATTCATTAACACTTGATTTAAAAAAAAAAAAAAAAATTTTTGGTTTATTTTTGTTTTACAGCAATTTACGTTTAAATGAATATTTAAAATAATTAATATAAATACAACAACACGAAACCCATATAAAAACACATTTAAGTAATAAATGCATGTTTAATAGTCTGCATTTACAATAATAAAAGCAATAATTAAAGATTCATAATGCAATAGTTATAAGAATCATTAAATCCAGATATTTGTCATGACAAGCTAGATAGAAGCGCTTAACCCTACATTCTTAAAAAAAAAAAAACAATTGTGGCACTCTAATCTCTGTCTTTTCTAATAAATTGAAACTTTGTATTGCATAACTTTTCATGTTACTGTCTCCTTAAGATGAATTGCTTATGTTGTATATCTTTCCTCATTTTGTAAGTCGCTTTGGATAAAAGCGTCTGTTAAATAAATACATTTTAAATGTTAATGTAATTAGTAGTAGCCTCATATTAGGCCTATTTATTTATATTAAAATCATAATGATTAAATAATTTAGCAATAACCATATTATATGTTTTATAACATAAAATATATATGAAAGACAAGTATTTAATAATAATTATGATTATTATCTTTATTATTAATATTGTGATTATTAATACACAAACATAAAACATTATATTGGCTTTGACTAACCATCACGGTGATTAGACAGATTTAAAAGCAAATCAAAACAGTAAAGTCTTAAATGTATCAGAATAGATCCAGAAGCATAAATTGAAATCATTCTTTGGGACTGATAATGGAATGAGATGGCATAAATCAGGGTTGTTTAACGCAATAGCGGAAGAACGTAGAAAGAATCGTACGAATCTTAGAATTACGCAAAAGTACTGGAACTTACAGTAGCATACTTACTACATCTACGAGCGATCTGGAGTTATTGCAGAGTGCTTAGGAACATAAGGACTGCCAGAATTGCCAATTCACACTTCATTCAAATTAATACAATTAATCATTTATTTTGAGATTCTTAAACTTAATGCTTTATGATAATTTATTTTTATTTTATTTATATTTAAATAAATATAATTGTTTAGGTCTACTTAACATATAAATTTTTATGAACTAATGTATAACAATATATAATTATACAATTTAAAAATTAAAGACATTAAAAGATAAATGAAATAAAGATAAACAATTTATGAATGATAAAATAATTAGGCCTTAATCAATTAAACACGGATTTGTGTGCATGACCACCTTGGTACAAAGTGGCCACTTGATATATTGATTTCACCGTGTAACATGTTTTTTGGTTTCTGGGTAGTAAGTGTTATTTCCTTATTGCTTATGCCTCAAAAGTATAGAAAATGGATATTATTCCCCACAAACATTGCTTTTGTAACCAGGACAGTGATATTTTGAAATTTACCTATTTTCCAGAACATTCCCAATAGATTCAGTGCCGAGTAAACTTGGAGTAACTTCTAGAACTTTCCAGTAATATAAATAGTAGTATAAATTCAGGGGCCTTAAGCCCACCAGTTCAGTTCCAGCTGCCTAAGTGGATACATATCAGCATTTTTCTGAGATGGCATCAAGAGGCTGCAAGCATCTGGCAGATGCATTTGGCTATGTCTGCGGCCAGTTTATCAAGACAAGAGTGAAAAAGTACTCCATGGAAGCATCTGCTAAGATGTGTGAGGCCTACAAGGCATATTTCGGCATGCCTGTCGGGGATCAAGACAAACCCTGAGCACCACATTTCACCTGCGAGCACTGCAAAAAAACTCTGGAAAGTAATGGACAATTGTTGCTCAGAATTTTATGTTATGTAACATTATAACTTTTAATGTTAAAATGTTTTACAATTTTCAACATTATTGAAAAAATATATCATATATGAAAAATGTTGCAAGAATCTCTTACACATTAGTCATGGGTGAAATAAATGTATTTTTGTAGGATGGTACAGAGGGGAAAAGAGAGCCATAAAGTTCGCTATCCCAAGAATTTTGCGGGAACCCACTGACCACTCAAGCTACTGCTACTTCTGTATGGTGGACCCTTTCAAACATCGGACTGGCAAGAATGCACCTGCTATCACGTATCTGGACCATCCTTCATCCATCGCCCCGGTGCCACACTGCCATGAGCTCCCCGTACCCAATCCTCCGGAGAGAGAAAAGCCATCTTTAGAAGAAAAGCAGCAAGTCAGAGAGCAAGGAAGATGTTGTAGACCCAGATGACAATTTCAGAGGTGGAGCTGAGGAGAGAAACCCATACTACCCCAACCAAAAAGACCTCAACGACTTGATTAGAGATCTTGGTCTCACCAAGTCCAATGCTGAGCTTTTGACATCTAGGCTCAAGCAGTGGAACTTGTTGGATGAAAGTATGCAAGTCACAGATCAGAGGAAGCATCACCAACCATTTTCCAGCTTCTTCACCTGTCAAGATGGGCTCTGCTTCTGCCACAATGTGACCAGTCTGTTTGAGGCAATCGGAATCACCTGTAACCAGAATGAGTGGCACCTCTTCATTGACAGCTCATCCAGGAGCCTCAAAGCCGTGCTGCTCAATAATGGTAACAAGTACCCGTCTCTTCCCCTGGCTCACTCGGTGCACCTCAAAGAGGATTACAACAGCATCAAGACCTTGCTGGATGCCTTGAAGTATGAGGAGTACATTTGGGGGCTGATTCGTGAAAGTTATTTACAGTATAATCGTAAATCTCCAAAAACTACTCACTTCTAAATCTTTTGTAGTCATTTTTGTATTACTTTAGTATAAATACATGTTCATTTGGATTCATATGTTGTTTTTTTCTGACTTTATGTGAATGAAAAGACACAAATTTCAAATTTCAAAATATCACTGTCCTGGTCACAAAAGCAAAGTTTGTGGGGAATAATAGCCATTTTCTGTACTTTTGAGGAATAAACATTTAGGAAATAACACTTACTTCCCAAGAACAAAAATTGTGTTACATAGTGTTTTCGTCGAGCTGGGATCACGGTCATCAGCGTAATCATGTACACACTTCTCACTTTCCGCCATTACTTGTTCCATTTATTGTCTGGAGTTGCTAAAGAGTACCGTCTCAGCAACACGTGAAGGCTGGTTTCAGTCAATGCGCTCAGCTGGTTGCAAACCACGTTTTGTCCCAAAACAGGACAAAAGAAGATACAAATTCTCAACTCAGATTTAATATCACTACAGATTCATTCAGGATATAAAGATATTAGTGTCAATAACGTGTATAACCAAGGAAGGTCACAAAGATCAAGTTTTGCACTAAATTTAGTAAGAGACAGAAAAGATCCGACTACACAGACGCCATCTTGGCAGCCCTCAATGACCTCCGCATAGGTACCCATAGGATCTGTACAGGAAATAGAACTGATTAGTTTACCTCACAAATGGGTCTTCGGATCTGAGTTTTTCATTCATTTGTCACATGACCACTATTAGGCTCCGCATAAAAGACAAACAATTCCTTCATGAGAGACAATTACTGGTCTTTCGTTCATTTTTCTCTTTACAGCTGTCAATTCATTGTGTTGCAGTTGTTTGTATCATGATCTAAATTATTGGTGGCTCAGTGGTTAGCACTGTCACCTCACAGCAAAAATGTCCTGGGTTCAAGTCCCAGCTCAACTGGGCCTTCCTGTGTGGAGTTTGCATGTTCTCCCCGTGTTTGTGTGGGTTTACTCTGGGTGCTCCGGTTTCCCCCACAGTCTAAAAACATGCAGGTTAAGTGAATTGGCAACTCTAAATTGTCCTGTAGGTGTGAGCGAGAGTCCCCCAGCCACTGGGGGTTGTGTCAGGAAGGGCATCTGGCATAAAACCTGAGCCAAGTCAAATATGCAGATCACGGACGCTCTGCTGTAGTGGCCCCTAACGGGAGCAGCTGAAAGAAGAAGGAGGTCTTAGACGACTGTCAGTAAATTCAGAATTAAGGTCTTAAGAAGGACATAAATCATAAACCAAAGGGATGCATCATGAGGGAAAGATAAATTACAGTTGATTCAAAATCAATTAAATTGGCAAGTTAATAATATGGGGTTTTCTAATAGCTTTTGTAGTCTAGGATATTTTCTGAACAACAAAGAAAAGTTGTAAATCCGTTATGAACAGTTTATTTTAAGACATCTTGCTTTATGAATGTGATTTTCACATTCCCATCACTTTATTAACAGATTCAATGTTATGGAAAAGAACCATCAATACAGAAATATTCACAAAGATATAAACTGCAAGAAATAAAAAAGCTACAATTTGAGACCAGAAACGCTTTGTGTAACTGCAAGAAAAAATAAATGAAACCTAACTATTTAAGGAAGTTTTGGAGTATGAAATAATTTCTGGCTGATATTTGTCTATGGCAAAAATAGTAAGAGTAGTATGGTAGTATGCAATTGCAAATTCAGAGTCTGTTTCCAACACAGAGCTTATGCAGGTGTCACGTGTTAAATGAACGAAAGACTCACACCCGAAGACTTGGGAGGTCAACTTATCTTTTCTGCTTCCTGTAGACAGCCTATGCGGCTGTCTCGCGTAGAAATGAACGAAACACCAACACAGATTTTGCGCATGCGTGGCCACAACAAAATGAACGAATCACTCTCTGAGACATGACCTCAAGACTAGATTATTGTAATGCATTACTGTGAGGATGTCCAGCAAGATCAATAAATAAACTTCAGCTGGTTCAAAATGCAGCAGCCAGAGTGCTGACTAGAACCAAGAAATATGATCATATTAGCCCCATTTTATCGTCGTTACAGTAGCTACCTGTTAAATTTCGTATTAATTTTAAAATTCAGTTAACTACATACAAAGCTTTGAATGGTCTAGCTCCGCAGTACTTAAGTGACCTTCTACCATGCTATATTCCATCACGTTCTTTACGATCACAAAATTCTGGCCCGTTAATAGTTATATAATATCTATTATATAATAGTTATTTGATACCTATAATATCAAAATCCACAAAAGGATGTAGATCCTTTTCATATTTGGCTCCTAAACTATGGAATAGTCTCCCTAACACTGTTCGAGATGCAGACACACTCACTCAGTAGACTAAAGACTCATCTATTTAGCCAGGCATACACCTAATTTATCCATCAACTCACAATTAGGCTGCTTTAGTTAGGTCTGCTGGAACCAGAAACATTGATCATGATCTGCAATAAATTGAATGGCATCTATGCTAATTTTATTTGTTTCCCTGTCTCAACCTCGGGACTCCTATCCTGAGGTCACCAGAACCAGCTGGATCCAGCTCCATTCCTGCTTCGTGTTGGACTACACTGCTACGTGTCTCTGAGTAATGACGACTAATAGCAGCCGGTGCCAGCCAAACATCACTTCAGTCTATTACGATAGACTTCAGGATGAACTGATGCCAACACCAACCAAAAGACATGGGGTACATCATATACCATTGCCTGAACATTGGATTTAGGATAGACCTCACTGAAATTACCGGCCAGTTGAACTGCGATGCACCTAACTGATCTCTGCCTGCATCACCTCTGACTACACTCTTGAAATGGAATACATAGACTATCAATTAATTGCCAACAAAACCCTTCATCAGCCAACTATCAAGGACTATCCAGAGTTAATCCAGGATGGTCTTCAAAGATATTAGTCATTAATTTTACAGTTCAAACAAAATATTTGTTTAAACACTGACCCTTAACACTTAGTTTAATAATTTTAAACCAAGACTTGCACTATACATAAGTAATATTGGCATTATATTCATGATGTTAGCCAGAGGGGAACTGGCCCCCACAATGAGCCTGGTTTCTCCCAAGGTTATTTTTCTCCATTAACCAACATATTATGGAGTTTTGTGTTCCTTGCCACAGTCACCTTCGGCTTACTCACTGGGGTTTTAAATACAATTATTTAATTACTTATTTTTAAACACAATCCACAATCGTATTTTATCAAACTACACAATGATGACTCTAAGACATTATAGATATTACAGTTTAATTTTCTGTTATTGCATGATTTTCTGTAAAGCTGCTTTGAAACGATGTGTGTTGTGAAAGGCGCTATACAAATAAAAATGACTTGACTAGTATTTGTACGAGTCATATAAAAGATTTGAACCATTCAGTAACGACACATCACTAGTTGCTGGTGTGCTTGTTGTTTTCTTTTAATCACACCTGCCGCTGTGATAGTGGGGGTCCCTCTACGTCATTCATGTCATACGTCATACGTGTTACAGTTTAACTGGGGTTGAGTTCTGAATAAATGTGCTACATGATGATGGCATCCTTGTACAGATGAAAATAAGTGGTGTGATTAGCTTGAACAGAAGAAGAAAAAAATAGCTACAAGCAGCGATGATGGGCCCAAGCACCATAGGTCCATTTCCACCCTGTGGATTTCAGAAAACAATGCAAGGTGGACACATGCATTTGGCATTATTCTAAACAATTTTGAAGCAATTTGGATAAATATAAGAGGACTATTTTAAAGTCTGTTGTAAGAGCCACACTTCCTGCTGCCAGGTGGTGGTGCTATGATTGTGAACCAAAATAGTCACATCCATGTGATTAGCCCCCAAGACTAAACATACATCTACAGTTTCATCTAAAATCAAAAAGTTCATCATATCAATCAGATATGTGACACTTCCTGTTTCCCAATTTTCACCATTAATTTAATGCCTCACCATGGCAACACCGTTCGATATATCAAAAATCTGTTCACAATTTACCATCTTCAATGTCTTGGCATATTGTTGTCTAAATGTGGTGACAGTCTCATGAATCCCCTAGGAGGAATATTTAAAAGTTCAGAGACTGCAATATACAAAAAATAAAAAATGGCCGACTTCCTGTTGGGCGGAGCTAATAACTATAATTATGAAAGATGTCCGGCTTCATGAGAACAATATATGTACCAATTGTGGTGACTGTAGGTGAAAATGGGGGTGTAACAGAGGCCGTCTTACACGCCCATATTACAGGGGGCACTACAGAGCCTCCCCTACACGATGCGTGAACATTTGCCCAGATCTAATGGCCAACGACTCTGATGTGTGTGAAACATTTCATGAAATTTTAAGCATGCTAAGTGCCTCAAAAACACCCAGATATAGGAAGAAAGGAATAATACAATTAATGTGTTGCCATGGCAACACTATTTAAGATATCAAATATCCCTTGACAATTTTACATCACCAGTGTCTTGACATTATTCTAAAGAATTTTAAAGCAATTTATGTAAACATAAGAGGGCTATTTTAAAGTCTGTTAAAAGTGCAATACTTCCTGCTGCCATATGGTGGTGCTAAGACTGTGACCCACAATAGCCATATCCATGTGATCAGTCCAAATGAACAAACAGACAGCACCAGTATGATTAAAATCACACAATGCACGCAGAAACAATGGGACACTTCCTGTTTCCCACTTTTTCCATTAATTTGTTGCCTCGCCATGACAAAACCATTCAAAATATCAAAAATCTGTGTGCAATTCAGAATCTTCAATGTCTTCGCATAATACTGCCTAAGTTTTATGCCAGTCACATGAATCTCCTAAGAGTATTCAAAATTCAAGGCCTGAGATTTTCAAAAAATGCACAATCAATCCAAAATAGCTGACTTCCTATGGGGTGGAGCTAATGACTGTAATATTGAAAGTTGTCCGGCTTGATGAGTACAATATATGTAGCAAGTTTGGTGACCGTAGAAGAAACTGACCCCACCTTTTTTTGTCAAAAGATGGTACTACAGAGCTCCCCAGCCACGCCCATGTGTTAAATTTTGCCCAGGCCTAATGGCCGACAACTCTGATGTCTGTGCAAAATATCATGAAAATTCAAGCATGCCAAGTACCTCAAAAACATGTGAATATACATAAAAAGGAATAATACATTTTAATGCATTGCCATGGCAACAGTATTTAAGATATCAAGAATTCCTTCAGAATTTTAAATCTGCACTGTCTTGACATTATTCTCAGGAGCCAGGAGCTTTTCACAGGGGTGGCCTGGCAGGGGCCAGCGATCAGTCTGTAGTGGGGGGGGGGAGATACAGTGACATCTGGGACAGAGAGGTGCGGCGACCTTGGTGTGTGCACATTAAGACTCCTGTGTGTTGCGGTTGTACAGAGACAGTTCCACCTCTAAAAACTAAATTGTGCCCAAGACAAAAAATGACCAAAGCAGCAGTTGCGAGTGGGGTGGCCAATGGGGTGGCCAGGCTTCGGTCCATGGTGGCCACGGCCACCCCTGGCCACCCCCGCCACTGATTATTCTAGTTTGTTTTGATGCAATTCAGGTAAACATAAGAGGGATAAGTCTGTTAAAAGTGCCACACTTCCTTCTGCCAGTTGGTGGCGCTACGACTGTGACCCACAATAGCCACATCAATGTGATCAGCCTGAAGGGACAAATATTTGGCTCAATTTGGATGTAAATCACACTATGCACGCAGAAGATATCAAACACGTACTTTTTCAAATTTTTTGACGTTACTTTATCACATCACAATGGCAACATCATTCGATATTTTAGACATCAGTTTGCAATTTAGCATCGTCAATGTCTTGGCATGATGTCGCCTAAATTTGGCACCTGTAATATGAAATCCCTAGGAGGAGAATTTAAAATTCCAGAGCATGCATTTTTCAAACAATCCAAAATGGCTGACTCCCTATTGGGTGGAGCATATGACTGTCAGCGCGAAAGTTGTCCGGCTTGATGAGATCTATATGTGTACAAAGTTTGGTGATGATAGTTCAAAAGAGATGTGCTACAGAGTCCCCCGAACAGGCCCATCTTCGAGGTGGTGCTACAGAGCAGGGGGGCTCCAACAGGTCCATCTCTGTTTTTACTGTTTATTTAAAATGAGGCAAACTTGGTATCATTTTAATCTATAATCTTTTAGCTAGCATTTTACATAGTCTTTTAATTCTCAGATAGCCAGTAGAAGTGACCAGCCAGGTTTAAATCCCAGTTGTGCCGACTGGGCACGTTGTAACACTGCCTTACAATGTGCCCCAATTCCAAAAAAATATTCTGCAACTGCAATTCCATGCAGTCAGATATGTAATTTACATAATCCTCTTAATGCGTGTGTGTGTGTTTTGTCATCAATCCATGCATTATTTCGGTCAATGCTGTGGCTTTGTTGTGTATTGATTGTCAAGTGTCAAAATTATTGTAAAGTTAATAAATGGCTTTTATTGACATGAAAATTTAGTTTATCTTCTAAGCTTTTTAATTAGATCAGATACAGTTATTAGAGGGGGGTTTTTAAGCTGTTATATGGTCTTGTTACAATGTGCCCCTCTCCTGTTTCACTTTCTTTTTTCGAGGTAGATTGCGAAAAAAGTACACGCTGTATTCATGAAACAAGACCACATATGTGTAATAGATATGTGTGAAATTAATGTGAACAAAGAAAAATACATCGAACCCCAAGTACATTTACACAAACGTAAGAAAGCCAGAAAGTGTTAGTTTGTACCCCGCTCTCTCCTACTGTATTAATAACACTTCAAATTCTAATCACATTTTATTACACAACTAATGGGGATTTTAAGTGAATGTTAGGGATTCTTTGTATAAATGCGGGTTTTTATGTCTCATTCTCAGCACGCAGGGTGAAGATTAAACACTAGCTGTGATGTATGTGTGCTATCTGCGGTCCCACGAAAGTTTAGAAGGATTTTGATAGTGAACGCTCAACGTGGAGGAGATGATACACTTCTATGGTGATGATACAACAGCTGCTGTGCATTTGTATATGTTGCAAAGTGTGAATTAAAAAGCATTAAGTATATTAATTTGGATAAAGTAACAACGGAAGCAGAGATGTAGCCTACGCTTGTTATTCTGAAACTGAGCAGAGGCTTCGACAGTGCAAGCATTACAGGACAGTTTTACATTTCCAAGTAATTGAATTTAAATGTCCAGCTGCCTCAGCGTTTGTGATGTTGGATGTGTAGAAGTACACCATATGTTGCTAGCGTTGCAGTTGTGGATAATCTGTTTGTGTAATGTGCATTGTTATATGTATATTATGTCAAATGTGTACATTATACTAAATAGTGTAATATGTATATATGATGTGTAAGAGTACTGCACTTTGGTGGAACAAGCATTCAAGGAATTTAACTCAAATAAAACAAAAAGTAGAATTGAACTGCACTGACTTGCTATTCATGTAGGTTATGGTGTCATTCTAGTCATTTTATATGTAATATTGACTATATGAACTCTTATCATTGGACCTAAATATGAACATCATAACAATGTATATTATTTATTGGTTTACACATAAAATTTCAATAAACATACTAAAGTACATTAATAAATGTGTGTATATACAACAAGACCGTACATAAGAGAATAAGTAACATATTGTTATAGACAGTAAGGCACACAGACAAATCTGACAATGGAAGTGAATATATGAGGGTAAGTTAAATAAGTGAGCCAGTATGTTTGTGGATGGCATACTCACATTTTCACCAAAGTGGAAAGGTAGATCCCAAAATTGCTAAAGGATTTAATGATTTTACTTTGTAATATGCTTAAACATTTATTCCCACAGTGCAAGTATTATTTGCTCGTATACTTAGTGCAACAAGGAAATTTCTGCTTATTTTTGTATAAAGATTAATCTTATCTGTAATACCAATTTCCTTTTGCTATAGCATATCAGTTGTAATATCCATTATCCATAACAACATGGGTATACCTGTGGGCAGAATAATTGTCATCGCAATGTCATCTGAACACCTGCTAAAATTATATTGCTCTCCCTCAACTCAGCATTATGAGGTCACATCACATTTATGCTGGTGAAATATCTTCCTATGAAGGCTGTGTCCTCAAAAGCATTTGACTGTAGCTTTAATAAAATGGGTTTATATAATAGATCTAAAACATGCAGTGCATGCAGACGCTCTAAGAATATTGCTGAACTAGAAGCATTCTGTAAGGAAGAGTGAGGGAGAATTCCTAAAGGAAGAATAGAAAGACTGATAGCAGGCTTTGGTTTCTGTCAAAGGTGGTGTTAATAAGTACTGACTGAAAGGATTTCCAAACTTTTCACCTGCCACATATATACAGTTTTAATTTCTTTTTAATCTGTTAAATTATGCAATTAAATAATAAATGTGCTCAACAGTTTGAAGAAATATATGTATTTTAAGTGTGTTCACTGAAAAGATTGTGTTGTTTTTACTTTTTAACTTTTGCATACAACTGTAATTACAAACTGCAAGACCAGTATTGTTACCAGTGTTCTGTAGGAGGGAAGTTGCTATCGCCATCCTTAGATCTTCAACACCACTGGCGGATGTAGACAGTTGTATTAGCTTGTCATATAAGATGCATTCTGCAAACTAAAAAGGAAATTAATTAACAAATAATGATGTGGTTTTAAGGCAAAAAGTTGTGTCCATCAAAGATAAAGCTTGCAGTTTAGACTGATAAATCACAGTTTAAGCTTATAAAAATTCCATGATTCATCATTCGTCCTAAGCTACTTACTTTTAGGACAAAGGTACCACAGGAACTGTTGTCACTTTGGCGTGGGTGTGACAGTGTATCACATGTCCATCTGGATATGTGCACTCCCTTTTGTCTCATGAATGATCTGTAATACATTAAAATAATCAAAAATGTGAAAGTGCTCAGCGACACCATCTATTTCAGGTTTATTCATCATATTCCCTTTCATAAGACTTGCTGAGAACATTGGTTTACCTTGTCACATCCTGACATCTCTTTAAATTTGCTTGGCTCTCCCCCATGGGATCCAAGAATAGAGCCCTCTTCTCTTGTGGGATCATGACCTGAAATTGTTTTCTTTGTTGAAATATTAGAACTCAATTTCACAAAAGCAAAGAAAAGAAACAGTCACACCCACCCACATATAAAAATTGGTTATGCCTCTTATATTTATATTACCATTAGAGTCCAGTGATGACAGTCATTAATGATTCCCAAGATGTATTTGTAGATCTGGGGATCCATCTGAAAATGCAAGTTACATTTAATGTAAAATGCTTGTAAAGAGGTGGAATTACCACCTCCTATTTTGCTTAATTATGCTTTGAACTGTCACAAACAATATTTATGTAATTTATTAATGGGTGATATCCATCCATCCATCACGTCTCTCTCTGTCTTGTTTTTTTATTTCATAATCTGTCTGTCTGCCTATCTGGCCATCAAAGTTTGTCTTGTCAAATTTGACCTACCTAGTATCTTTATAGGTGTCATGCTTAACAGTTAATTGTGATTTTAAAGCCAGATTTACAATACAAAAGAATTTTGTTTTCAGTTCCCTATCTGTCACTCACTCGACGTTGGTGTCGATGTAGTGACACTAGGGGTCACTCTTGGGAGCCCGAGACACCTCTGGTCTTTGATAAAAGGCCAATGAAAATTGGCGAGTGGTATTTGCATGCGACTCCCCCGAACATACGGGTATAAAAGGAGCTGGTATGCAACCACTCATTCAGATTTTCTCTTCGGAGCCGAACGGTCATGCTCGCTGAGCTGAATACTACTGTTCATTCACCTCTGCTGGATCTGACGGCACATTTCAGCGGCTTCTCCCTCCTCTGCACTGGTGCACTGCAGAGAATGCCCCTGGGTGCTTCGGCAGAAAAACTAGAGAGTATATTTTCTGAAAGAGCATTTTTCCCCTCTAAAAGAGTATATATTTCTCTAAAAGAGCGCACACACGGAACGTCTTTTTAAAGATGTGTCTTTTTAAAGATGCTTTTCCGATTGTGTGTTATTCCTGGTTGTGCTCGTTATCTCTCGCCTTCTAACGGTCACGATCACTGTCTTTTGTGTCTGGGCACTGCTCACGCGGAGACAGCGTTCGTGGATGGTCACGTTCTCATTGCGAGAATATGTCCATGGCAACGTTGCGGTCGCGGCTCGCCTTCGTAAGAAACCGAGCCACCCCAGAGTTTCCCGCCTCGGTCCTTTTACCCACGGGTTTGAGGCCAGCGCGGCTAGCACTGGGGGCAATCTGGGGACCCCAATGGGACCGCCTCCGCAGGGTATCCCCCCGCGGACCTCCCATTGCCCAGCACGCTCGTCTGCCCCGATCGGGCTTCTGGGTGAGTCCGCCGGCTCGTCTCACGGAGAGTTCGACCTCTTATTCGGAGCCCGTGAAAGTGATGAGCTCTTGAGCGCAGCATCGGAGAGCGGGCTCGTCCAGTCGGAAGCCTCAGCTGGGCTCCTCCCTTCGGGATCGATCGCCCAGTCACAGGCTGACGCGGAGATGACGACATGCTTTCCCGGACAGCCGCGAGCGTCGGTTAGAGTGGATTTCACCGCTCTTCCCTGAACCCTCGCGGCTCGGTGATTGGTTCCTGGGCTCGCGGCGCCGCTCAAAGCCACGCCCCGCCCCGTTCCTTTCTTCCCGGAAGTGCATGAAGAGCTGACAAGGTCGTGGGAGGCACTTTTTACTGCCCGGTCCCGATCTTTTCAGCTTCCCCGCTCTCACTACCCTCGATGGTGGGGCGGCCAAGGGTTATTCGGCAATCCCCCGGTGGATAAAGGCGCTCACGGTGCACCTATGCCCGCAGAGCGCCGCCACCTGGCGTGGGTGACCAAAGCCCCCGTCCAAGGCCTGTAGGTTTACATCGTCTCTGACGGTCAAAGCCTACGGTGCCGCTGGACAAGCCACCTCCGCCCTGCACGCCATGGCTCTCCTGCAAGTCCGCCAAGGCACTAAAGGAACTGCACGAGGGTAGTTCCGCCCCGGGATTGATGCAGGAACTGCGCTCAGCGCAGCGACGGAGGTCACGGCGCGGTCTCTCGGGCGGACGATGGCCACACTAGTGGTCCAGGAACGCCACCTTTGGCTCAACCTGGTCGAGATGGGTGAGGCCGACAAGACACGATTCCTTGCTGCCCCCATTTCCCAGGCGGGCCTATTCGGCGACACCGTCGAGGACTTTGCCCAGCAGTTCTCGATGGTAGAGCAGTAGATGGATGCTAGCTGGCTTATCCTGCCCCGGCGCGGCTCAAGATCCCACACCCCATCTACTCATCGCCGAGGGCATCCCCCTGCGGTGACTGCACCGGCTCCACCGCAGCCTGCCCCTTCGGCCTGGCCCCGGCATGGAGCCCACCGCAGGAAGCAGGCACCACCCGTCTCGCGGCCGCCCAGAACCCGTGAAAGGCTTCAAAGCGCCCTTGAGACGGGCGACCCAGGGACAACGAAACCCGCTGCTCTGGAGCTGGTAAGCAGATCTTCATCTTTTTGTTACCTTTTGCATTTAATTGCGCTGCATGCCCAAGTGGCTGCAGTACTCAAGAGCTCAGCAAGAGTGGTTTCCTTGTTCCCTGGGTCACATATCCGGTGTGTACGGCTGGCATCACGACCACCATCCACCACTCCATTTGGCAGGTTGGCGCTCCAGCGGCGGTCTCCCGCCCTGAGCGCCCAGCTGTGGCACAAATCCGTCCCCGATGTGACAGTCTCCACGGGTCACGAGGACAGGCCTCTTCCTCCCCCGTCCCAGGCTGTTCCGGGGGTGGTCACAAGGAGCCAGGTAAGTGCTTCGATATCCTCGGACTCAGCACGGCCACGATGTGGTGTGGCACCTTGAGCTCCGCCCCACCGCGAGGCCCCACCTGCTGGTACATCGATGACGTTGTCCCTTTGGTCCCCCTTGCGCGGAACTTGGACGCATGGCTTGCGCTTTCCAGTCCGTCACGAGGGCTGGTCCGGACTGTCCGAGTCGGCTGCGCGATTCACTTCGCCGGGCATCCGCCCAGGTCCAGCGGTGTCCACTTCACCTTGGTGAAAGACGGAAATGCTGCTACCTTGCGCGGAGATCGCTACCCTCCTATGGAAGGACGCGATAGAACCTGTCCCTCCAGCCGAGATGAAGAAGGGGTTTTACAGCCCCTACTTCATTGTACCAAAAAAAGGCGGTGGGTTGTAGCCAATCTTGGACCTGCGAGTACTGAACCGGGCTTTACACAGACTCCCATTCAAGATGCTGATGCAAAGACGCATTCTAGCGAGCGTCCGGCATCAAGATTGGTTCGCGGCGGTAAACCCGAAGGATGCGTACATTCACGTCTCGATCCTTCCTTGACACAGACCCTTCCTGCGGTTCGCGTTCGAGGGTCAGGCGTATCAGTACAAAGTCCTCCCTTTCGGCCTGTCCCTGTCTCCTCGTGTCTTTACGAAGATCGCAGAGGCTGCCCTTGCCCCGTTAAGGGAGGTGGGCATTCGCATTCTCAACTATCTCGACGACTGACTAATCTTAGCTCACTCTCGAGATGTGTTATGTGCACACAGGGACCTGGTGCTCTCACACCTCAGCCGACTAGGGCTTCGGGTCAACTGGGAAAAGAGCAAGCTCCTCCCGGTTCAGAGCATCTCTTTTTTCGGTTTGGAGTTGGACTCAGTCTCCTTGATGGCGCACCTTACGAACGAGCGTGCCCAGTCGGTGCTGGCCTGTTGGAAGGCATTCAAACAGAAAACAGCGGTTCCACTGAAACTTTTTCAGAGGCTCCTGGGGCATATGGCATCCTCGGCGGTGGCCACCCCGCTTGGGTTGATGCATATGAGGCAGCTTCAGCACTGGCTCCAGACTCGAGTCCCGAGACAGGCATGGCGCCATGGGACACACCGCGTGGCCATTACGTCGGTCTGTCACCGTCTTTTCAGCCCTTGGACCGACCTCTCGTTTCTACGAGCAGGTGTTCCCCTAGAACTGGTCTCCAGGCGCGTCGTGGCCATGACAGACACCTCCAAAACGGGCTGGGGCGCTGTTGGCAACGGGCACGCAGCCGCCGGCCTCTGGACGGGTCCACGGCTGCGTTGGCACATCAACTGCCTCGAGTTACTGGCAATTCTGCTCGCCCCGCGGAGGTTCCGGCCGTTGATCCAGGGCAAGTACGTGCTAGTTTGGACAGACAGCACGGCAGTGGTAGCATATGTAAACCGCCAAGGCGGTCTGCGCTCCCGCTGTATGTCATAACTTGCCCGCCGTCTCCTCCAACGGAGTCAGCAGCACCAAGTCGCTGCAAGCCACTCACATCCCGGGCAACCTCAACACTTCGGCGGACGCGCCGTCACAACAGGTTACCCTCAAGGGAGAGTGGAGACTCCACCTTCAGGTGGTCCAGCTGATTTGGAGTCAATTCGGTCAGGCACAGGTGCACCTGTTCGTCTCCCGAGAATCCTCCCCACTGCCCGCTCTGGTACGCCCTGACTGAGGCCTTCCTCGGCATAGACGCGCTGGCACACAGCTGGTCCCCTGGCATTCGCAAATATGCATTTTCCCCCAGTGAGCCGGCTCACACAGACCCTGTGCAAGGTCAGGGAGGACGAGGAGAAGGTCGTCCTGGTAAGCACCCTACTGGCCCGCCCAGACGTGGTGCTCGGACCTCACGCTCCTCGTGACAGCTCCCCCGGGCAAATTCCCCTGAGGAAGGACCTTCTTTCTGCCAGGAGGCTGAATCCCTCCAGGCCGCGCCTCGTTCCCTCATTGGACCTCTGTAGTTTTTCAGGGTCTACAGAGAGCCCCCTTTGAGCTTTGCAGTCAGCCGGGCTTAAGGCACTCTCCTTGAAGACTGCCCTCCTGACTGCGCTCACTTCCATCAAGAGGGTAGGTGATCTGCAAGCGTTCTCTGTCAGCCAAACGTGCCTGGAGTTCGGTCCGGGCTATTCTCACGTGATCCTGAGACCCCCGACCGGGCTATGTGCCCAAGGTTCCCACCACTCCTTTTAGGGACCAGGTGGTGAACCTGCAAGTGCTGCCCCAGGAGGAGGCAGACCCAGCCCTGTCGTTGCTGTGTCCGGTGCGCGCTTAACGCATCTATTTGGATCGCACGCAGAGCTTTAGAATCTCTGAGCAGCTCTTTGTCTGCTTTGGTGCACAGCGGAAAGGAAGCGCTGTCTCCAAGTAGAGGATCGCCCACTGGCTCATTGACGCCATAACTATGGCATATCTCGCCCAAAACATGCCGCCCCCGGTAGGGCTACGAGCCCATTCTACCCGTGGTGTAGCGGCTTCTTGGGCCCTGGCCAGAGGTGCCTCTCTAACAGACATTTGCAGAGCAGCGGGCTGGGCAACACCCAACACCTTTGCAAGGTTCTACAACCTCCGGGTGGAACCGGTTTCATCCCAGGTAGTGGCACGCAACACAAGCGGATAAGCCCGGGATAGCCGGCCGGGTGTATCGCTTGCACATAGTGCCTTCCACCTCCTTTTGAGCTGAAGACGTGCGCTGTTAATTCCCAGTAGTGTTCACAAAAGTTGTTCCCTGGTTGACTTCCTCCGAGCCCTGTGGCAGTCGAGTTTTCGGAGAGACTCGCCCAGTACACGCGCTAACTAAGAGCCCGGTTCTGGGGTAGGTGCTCTGCATGTGGCGGTTCCCTGTAAGGCTAACCCCATGCGATCTATATCTTCCGCTAGTTCGTTTCCCTACTGGCAAACTGCGTCTTCCTTGGGCAGAGCCCCTCTGCCCCAGTCTCCATGTTGTAGTAACTCCTCCCCCATTGGGCAGGATCCTCCTTTTGCAGAGTGAATTTTGGATCATTCTTCAGTTATTAAATTCTAGGGTTCACTTACTTTTACCCACAGCACTGTGAATGTTTAATGGAATGTATTCAATAAAGACATAAAACAAATTGCTTGTGTGTTATTAGTTAAACAGATTGTGTTGCAAATATTTCTTCTTTATCTCTTAATGTTAAATAGTTTTTTTTCTTACTACCATCGTTGACTTATACTAATTTTTTTTTTCACCTTTTGCTATGAACTCTTTTGCTACTTTTTATTTTTAGATTTATTTTTTATATGTTAATTTTCCTGTAAAGCTGCTTATGAAAATTATGCATTTTAAAAAGCTTATTACAAATAGAATTAATTCAAATAAACAAACTTAATTCACACATATACTGTATGGCTCAATCACAGATAGATATCAAGATATTTGCACCAGCTTTCACTTTTGCCTGCTTCCAGTTCCAGATGTTAGTCATCTCAAAAGTGTCAATGGCTGCAGCTTTGTCTTGTGATTCCTTATTATATTTTGGATCAATAGGTACATGTAGGCATTCATGACCTAACAGAAATGACAGAAGAAAAACAATTGTTTTAACTACATAATGATGCACAGATGATCATGACGTCTACCAATACAGTTTGGACACTAATTAACGAGATTCTATTTAAGGCCTCCATGTATTCATTGTCTAAGCTGCCTTTCCTTTGCTTAACTTAACACCTTCCTCCATTCCCAGGTCCATGATGAACCTAATAATATATATGGTCATCTTCTAATGTACATTTGACATATTTAGCAGATTTACTTTGCATGAGAATTGATGGGCAAAGAACATGTTGAAATTAAGAACTATTTAATTTATTTTTGTACAAGATGAATAAAGGGGGAGATTTGTTATAACATAATACATGTTTTCTAAAAAGTCTGACTGAATTTACAAAATGTAATAATTTTCCATTTTTACCATGTGTTGTAAACTGGAGCCATTTTTTCCCCTGCCTCAATAACCTAAATAAAAATGGCAACATTTTTCCCAGAATTATTTAAGACATTATCCCAATGGGAAGATGGAGTTGACATGTTGAAGTTTAGACCGCAGATACTTCAACATTGTTTGTTTCAAATAGAAAAGAATGTAATCATTATCAGACCATGTGTCCTACTGTTGCATCCACAATGAGCAGAAAGTGGGAAAGGGGTGTGCAGAGTTAAAGTTCTTCTTGACATTCTCTGATTTATTCAGGATTATATAAAAAAAATCGGACGGATTTGACATAAAGTGAGGACGCAACTTTAATAGGCAGTTTTTAATGGAAAATATAATGTAAAGTTTACTTTATGATTGTTTGATATCTTACATATCCCTACCTTTCATTTGATATCTATGTTTACGAATTAGTTTCATTTTTAAACACTTTCTTTTGGACAGTTTCACATTGTGACCATATGCTGAGGACAGGTTGTTACATATGCTTCCAAGTATAGAGCATGAATTTTAAAAAGTTCTATTGAAATTGTTGAAAAATATGAGCAATTAATGCTTTGAGTATACACATTTACTTCTGACTTAATTATTCAAGTATTTACATTTTTATGAATTTCTTAATTTTTAACATAATGAAGACTTTTGCATGTCGGACATGTTTTGTCCCCTATCCCAAGAATCAGTGCTTCATTTTTTAAATGACATTTCATTTCAATTGATAGCAGAAACGTGTTATTTCAAATGACATTTTAATTATGCCAATTTAACTTGCAGTATTAACATGCTATTTGAAAATGACAACTTAATAATTTTTTTCAGTGTATGGTTGAAAATCTTTGTTTCATATTCCAGTCTAACAATGTTATTTCTCTTATTTTTTAAACTTAATAAAAGCATTGACCTTTTTTTTATTTACAGAGCTGAAATTATAATATAATTTGGCTATCACAAAGTGACTTTGTTTTAACAAGTACAGTACCACATCCTGTGAGCCTGGAGCAAGTCTCACCTCACTTTCAAGTTCCATTGTTGGTGCAGTCCGATTAATGTCAGCATAGCACAGTTTAAATGGACCGATTTTTGCAAGGAGTACATATATGTTTTTCCCACTCCACGCTTCTCTCACACCTGTAAAATGAAAACAACAATGAGGGTATGTAATCTATTCTTAAGGCTCAGTTCAAAGATTAAAAATATGGAGGTGAGGAGAAAAGCAAAAAGTTTAATTTACAGGTCAATCACATACATTGAGAGGGTATGCCAAACAGTCCAACAAATGTATTTATGTTATCATTATATTTGTTGAATACTAAATACATACATGTTTTTACATCAATACTGGATGCCTGAAAAGGAGTAGGAGTCTGTTATGCAGTACTGAATGGAGAGGATGGAGGGACTTGATTTGGAGTCTTGTGTGTGGAAATGGCTGGAAAGTCAGTAGAGACTTGAGGTGGAGTCTGAGGTGTGGAGATAGCTGGAGAGGCTGGAGGGACTTGATTTGGAGTCTTGGGTGTGGAGATGGCTGGAAAGGCAGGAGAGACTTGAGGTGGAGTCTGTGGTGTGGAGATAACTGGAGAGGCTGGAGGGACTTGATTTGGAGTCCTGGGTGTGGAGATGGCTGGAAAGGCAGGAGAGACTTGAGGTGGAGGCTGCAGTGTGGAGATAACTGGAGAGGCTGGAGGGACTTGATTTGGAGTCTTGGGTGTGGAGATGGCTGGAGAGGATGGAGAGACTTGATTTGGAGTCTGAGGTGTGGAGATGGCTGGAGAGGCTGGAGGGACTTGGTTTGGAGTCTTGGGTGTGGAGATGGCTGGAGAGGTTGGAGGGCCTTGATTTGGAGTCTGAGGTGTAGAAATGGCTGGAGAGGCTGGAGGGACTTGATTTGGAGTCTGAGGTATGGAGATGACTGGAGAAGCTGGAGGGAATTGATTTGGAATCTGGGGTGCAGAGATGGTTGGAAAAGCTGCAGGGATTGAAGATTTTTGAATCTTGGAGACTTTGGAGGGTTTTTGTAATTTGTGAGGTACTTTGGGAATGTCTTCCAAATGAGGCCTTAGATGGTCAATGTTAATTTTTGGGAATTTGACACCCCTCTCATTCTCAAGGTCAGCACTCTTTGCTTCCAGTGCTATAATGGTAAAAGGACCCAGGTAGTTTGCCTCAAGTTTACTACCTTTTCATTGCTGGCTCCTCACATTTTTCCTCCACACTCTGTCTCCCACTTTATATTTTGTTATTGATGATTTATGCAATTTTTGCTTCACCTTTTTTGGGGATGATCTGATGTTTTCCTCAGCCTCAAGCAAACTTTCACTCACCCTTATTGCAGATTCTGTCACTTCTTCCATGGAGAGTGTTTCTTCCACATTCTGGTCAATCTGAAATTTTTGTTGTTGTTGTTGTTGTTTATCTCTCTACTAATGTAGGCTGTATATGCATTTAACAATATGGTTATTCGTTATTTTAATGAATAATTTGTTTATTTATAATATACATTTACCTTGTAGTGCTCTGGAATCTCAGAGGGATAACGGGCCTCTCTCCCAAACATTAAAAAGTAAGGTGAGAACTTTGTGGTCGTTTGTTTTTTCATTTGAAGTCCAAACATGACAGCATCAAGATGCCTATCTGATCTTTAACAAGCTTGCAAAGGGACCTAGTAATATACAGTATAAACACTGAATATAGCATAAAATATTGTCATTACAAGAAATAATTTCAGATTATTCAGTTTCAGATAATTTCAGAAATAATTTGTATTAACAATTTCAGAATCACTCCATATTTTTTCCCATCCAGAACAATGTACTGAAGTAACTTGCTAATTCACATTAATTACTGAAAGCTAGACAAGGGCCTATCATGATCAGTCCTTTCAAATTTGTAGTAAGCATGCATAAAAATCTGAGTAAAACTATTAATAGATACCTCTGTATTGTAGCATTCATCCTTTCCATTAGCCCATTCGTCTGTGGGTGGTAGGGTGCACACAAGGACCGCTTGATTTTTATTTTTTAATTTTTTATTTAAATTTTTTTACAATGAATTGTAAACACACACATATATATATATAATCAACATTTAAACCCCACAACCCCCCTCCCCGACCCCGACCCCCCCAAAAAAACAACCCTGTGGTCAATATACATACATACATACATATACAAACATAAATACATATACATATATATACACATACATACATACGTACACACACATAATAATCATACAAACTATAATACACTACTCTCTCCACACCCCACCCGAAAGCCCTCCAAAAACTCCAAATACCTGCCCCATTTCCGAACAAACTTATCCAAGCCACCCCGTCTTCCAGATGACACCTCCTCATAAGCTGCCACCCTCCCCACCTCCGTGCACCACTCCGGATATGAGGGTGCACCAGCTGACCTCCAACCCCTCAAAATAACCTGCCTGGCGATCATTACACATGTCAGAACCCAGTTCCCTATATGGCCATCCCCCACATCGATGACCGCCCCATCGCCCAGAACACAAAGTCTGGGGCAAAATGAAACCTGAGTGCCCACCACGTTGCACACAAAATTCTGAACCTTCGACCAGAATTTTTGGATCTCGACACACCACCAAAAAACATGGGCCATGTCTCCATCCTCCGATTGACATCTCCAGCAGGTGGGTGTGTCTTTAAGACCAAGCCTATATAGTCTAGAGGGGTCCAATAAAATCTATGCAAAATTTTGAATTGTATAAGACGCACCCTTGCATCACTAGATGCAGACTTAACGTTTTTAAGAATCTTAACCCACACTCCTTCCTCCAATGCCAAGTTGAAATCTTTCTCCCATACTCTCTTGAGAGAAGTTAAGGCTCCATCCCCCATACTCTGAATTAACAGGGAGTAGTACACTGATGCCTCTTGACCTTTTCCAAAAGCCGCAATCACCTCTCCCAAAGCATCTGCCTCTTAGCAGGATGTGTGCTACTCCCAAAAATAGTGCAAAGCAGGTGGCGCAGTTGTAAATACCTATAAAACTGAGGTCTGGGGATCCCAAAATGTTGGACCAAGTTTTCAAATGATCTCAACACACCACCTTCATATAGGTCACCAAGTGTAGCAACCCCCCTCACAATCCACTCCGGCCAGCAGAAAGGAGACTTGCCAATACATAGTCTTGGGTTCTGCCATATGCTCGAGGCAGCATTTAAATAAGTGTCCAATTTAAACAATCTGGACACTTTAGTCCATACCGAGTGTAAATGTGAAATAACGGGGTGTAACTTAACTTTTCTGATTAGTTTGATAGAGATGCTTTGTAATGGCAAAATAGGGGCAAGAACTGCCTGTTCAATAACAAACCAGGGAGGGGCTCTCTCAGGTGGAAGTGACCAATGAGCCAAATGTCTGAGACTGAACGCATAGTAATAAAACAAAATCTTGGGTAGGCCTAGCCCTCCTTTGTCTATCGGCCTATGTAACTTATTAAAATGCAATCTGGGACGTTTACCATTCCAAATGAAGGACTTCGCTATGCTATCAAATTCCTTGAAATAAGAGAGGGGGACATCTACAGGGAGAGATTGTAGCAGGTAGTTAATTTTTGGAATACAATTCATTTTAATAACATTAACCTTCCCAATCATCGATAAATGTAATGAAGCCCACCTGCTGACATCGCTCGAAAACCTTTTTATTAAAGGGTCAAAGTTAACACTAACTAAATCAGACAAACAGCTGAAAAGCCGTTACTGGGCAGTACGCTGTCAAAGCCAAAGCTTCGGATTTAGCCCAATTAACTTTGTATCCTGAGAACTTGGAAAAGGAATTAATAATTCTGTGGAGGCAAGGCAAAGATCTAGTAGGTTCAGAGACAAATAATAAAATATCATCTGCGTAAAGCAGAAGCTTATGCGGCACACCTCCCGCCACCACCCCTGGAAAATCATCCTCCTTTCTTATCGCAGCTACTAATGGTTCCAGGGCAAGACAGAACAATAATGGGGAAAGAGGGCAACCCTGCTGAGTGCCCCTATTCAAAGTAAAATAATCTGAGATTAATCCATTTGTTTGTACCGCTGCTACAGGGTGTCTATAAAGTAACTTAATCCAACCAATAAATGTACTCCCGAACCCGTACATTTCCAAAATCTTAAAAAGATAATCCCATTCTACCATATCAAACGCCTTTTCGGCATCAAGTGAGATGGCAGCGATTGAAGATTGATCATTCACTACTGACCACATGATATTGATGAGATGTCTGATGTTATCAGAAGAGCTGCGGCCCCGAATAAACCCCACCTGATCTATATGTATAAAAAATGTCATAACTTTACTTAATCGATTAGCCAAAATTTTTGACAATATTTTTACATCTAGTTGGATCAGGGAAATTGGACGGTAACTTTTACACTTGCTTGGATCTTTGTCCTTTTTAAGAATCAGACTGATCCAGGCTTGTGTCATGGTTGGAGGAAGCTTTCCATTCTTTAATGATTCAGTATAAACTTCTAACAAAAGTGGAGCCAGTTCTGTAGCATAGGATCTAAAAAATTCTGCGGCAAAACCACTGGCCCCGGAGCCTTGCTAGTAGGTAGGGACTTAATTATCTCGTCAAGCTCCTCCAAGGTTATCTCAGAATCAAGAGAGTTTTTTTGCTCAATCGTCAGTTTAGGAAGATCTAATGGTTCCACAAAGTTTCTAATGTCTTCATCAGTAGACGAAGATGTGGAACTATAGAGATCAATATAGAATTCTTTAAAGGCATTATTAATATCAATGGCTGAGGTAAATATTTCACCACCAGCAGATTTCACTGAGGGAATGGTAGAAAAAGACTCTCTCTGCTTTATATATCTAGCCAAAAGCTTCTCTGCTTTGTCACCCGACTCAAAGTATGACTGTCTTGCCCTGAATAACCAAAACTCCACTTTCCGCGACAAAATAGTATTATATCTATATTTCAGTCGGGCCAATTCTCTGAGGCCGTCAGATGACATACGGCACTTCAGCTCTGCCTTGGCACTTTTAATATTTCCTTCCAACTCCATGAGTTCTCGTGCTTTGGAAATTTTTTTTTGGGGGGGGATTTTTCCACTTTTTCTCCCAATTTGGAATGCCCAATTCCCAATGCGCTCTAAGTCCTCGTGGTTGCATAGTGATTCGCCTCAGTCTGGGTGGCGGAGGACGAATCCCAGTTGCCTCCGCATCTGAGACAGTCAACCCACGCATCTTATCACGTGGCTTGTTGAGCGCGTTGCCACGGAGACATAACACGTGTGGAGGCTTCACGCCATCCACCGCGGCAACCACGCTCAATTCACCATGCGCCCCACCGAGAACAAACCACATTATAGCGACCACGAGGAGGTTACCCCATGTGACTCTACCCTCCCTAGCAACCGGGCCAATTTGGTTGCTTAGGAGACCTGGCTGGAGTCACTCAGCATGCCCTGGGATTCGAACTAGCGAACTAGCGAACTCCAGGGGTGGTAGCCAGCGTATTTTACCACTGAGCTACCCAGGCCCCCGTGCTTTGGATTTTTTGATGAATGAGGCATACTGTATGATCCGGCCCCTAAGAACTGCTTTAAATGCCTCCCAAGCCATGCCCACAGAGGATACTGAGGACCAGTTGGTCTCCATATAAACACTGATTTCAGTCTTTAACATTTGTTGGAATCAGGATTTTGCAGAAGGGATACATTAAGACGCCAACTATATGATTTCTTTTTCTCTATATATGGCATCACCTCTAAACTCACCAGGGCGTAATCTGAGACTAAAATGTTTCCAATTGAGCAATAAACAACAAATTAAATTAGGGATTTGGATATAAAAAAAAAATCTATTCTAGAATAAATCTTATGGACTGATGAAAAAAATTTATAGTCCCTACCAGATGGGTTCAAAAGTCTCCAAATATCCGAAAGACCAAGATTTTTACACATCTTGTGAAGCGTCAGAGTTATTCTAGGGGGCTTACACACTTTTGCTTCACTATGATCAAGGACTGAATCCATCAAAAGATTGAAGTCTCCTCCCAATATTATATCATGAGGGATGCCAGCGGTTTGCAACATCCCTTCAAGATCTATTAAAAAGCCCTGATCATCAGCATTAGTTGCGTAAATATTAGCCAAAATCAGATTTTGCCCTTGAATTTCAGCTAAAACAATAATTACTCTTCCTAATTTATCTTTAATCTGTTTGAGACATTTGAATTGTAGATGTTTTTTTACCAATATAATGACTCCCTTGCTCTTACTTGTGCCAGCACTAAAGAAAGCATGTCCACCCCATATCTTCCCAAATTTTTCAGCTTCCTGCGAGGAGAGATGTGTTTCTTGAAGAAACACTATATCATATTTCTTACGTTTAAGAAAAGTAATAACCTTCCTTCTTTTTATGGGGTGACCCAACCCATTCACATTCCATGTGGAGAGAGATAGTACACTTTTATTAACAACTGACATATTGATATAATAGAAAAAATAAACTGTGTGTCAAAAACAAAATTATGAAGACCACATTCCCCATTAGTGAAACAATCAACCCCCGAACATCCCCCCGAACAAACAGAAAAAAGAAAAATGTGCGCATTAACCCCGCGCACGACAGCGCCAACTGGCGACAATCCCTCTAAACTCAAAAGGTCCATGAACGCCCACGAGTCTCCACGACAACTTTGCCATCAGACTGCTCAATTTAATTAAATAACAGAAAATACTTTGTGAAATAAACCAAGTCAATAGGAAGAATGAACACAAAGAACATGTAGATTCATTCACAGAACTGTCTCAAAGGTGTGATCTTCCACAAAACAAATTTCAGCTGATATAAAACCATTCAGAATCCTTGGACAGAGAAACGAATGTTCAGTGAGCCAGCTGTTATGAGTTCAACGGATGATGTAATCATTACAATGTTTCGTAAAAAAAAACAAAAAAAAAAGCAAAAACAAAAAAAACAAAAATAAAACACAGCCAGCAGGAGGAATAAGCACAAAGAATGAACAGATTAATCCACAGCTGTTCCAAAGGAATGTTATTCAACAGAACAAGCTCCAGCCGCTAGGCGGAACCAATACAAAAAGAAACAAAACCGGCATCCCGGTTCCCCGGGTGGTCGTGTCAATTCACTCGGAGGCCGCATAAAAGTATATACCATGACTTACACAATCCGTCAGCTTTATAAAAGACATCATTTGTGTGAGCATGTAGATATTTTGCGGTCATCCATAGCGTCCACTCTCAATCTGTCAGGGAACTTCAATGCAAAAGTTTCTTTAAGGAAAGTGTTATTCACAAAACAAGCTCCAGCCGCTCGGTGGAGCCAACGCAAAAAACCTAAAATGTCGCCCAGCTTCCTCAAGAGTAAGTACAGCGAGCCAGGCCCACTCACATGAGAAACATCCAATGGTTTACTCAGACATTGATTCCATAAAAGACATTGCCAGATTTGGACATGTAAATACTTTGCGACCGACCTTCGTTTCTATTCTCAGTTTGGCAGGAAACATTAGAGCAAACGAGATCTTTTTCTGATGTAAGAGTTTCTTGCATTCCTTGAACCGATCGCGTTTCTCTCTTGTCGAACTTACAAAGTCCGGGAACAAGAAAACATTATGGTTCTTCCAAGAAAGCTTCCCTTTGCTCCTCGCCTGGCGCAACACAAGATCTTTATTGGATGATCTCAGAAATCTGGCCAGAATCGATCTGGGCCTGTCTCCCTCAGCAGATCTGTGAGCTGGGACTCTGTGAGCTCGCTCAATTTCCAGCTTGTGGCCTATTATGTCGAGCAGACTTGGGAAAAACTCGTCTAGGAATTTCACCATATCTCTGCCCTCCTCATGCTCAGGAATTCCAACAATTCGAACGTTATTCCTGCGGTTTCTATTCTTAAGATCTTCAAGCTTTTCAAGGAGATGTTCAAATCAACTTTGGTCGCGGGCAGATAAATCGATTCGTTTTTCAACATCAGTCACTCTTGTAGCTAACTCAGAGAATTTTGTTTCCATCACCGTAATCTATCGACGTATTACAGCGAGATCCTCCAAGTCAGCAAGAATCTTCGTCAACATCACCGACATGTTGGACAAATGACGCTGGATTCCTTCTCCCGCCACACCATCCAAATCGAGTCCCCGGTCTGTAGGCCTGTCGGGGCTTTCATTCTGAACACGTAAGTGTCTCCAGAGCCCGAGGATTTTGACTTCTTTGCCATGTTTTGCAACAAAGGGCAAATGTGTAACTGGGTGTATCAAATTTCACCAGATTATAACATAATCGAAAATTCAGCAAAGTGTGCAGAGCTCATCGCTCACATGTCCGCTCCTTGCGTGGCATCACGTGACCCCCAGGACCGCTTGATTTTGAGAAGTTTGCACACTCGTCGATTGAGCTACAATGATAAAAGCAACTTGTTTATAGAAATTCACAGGGATCAGCACATTGTAATGGTGTTTTTAGCGACAGGGAAAACAATTTACAAGAACATCGACAATTGTCATCAACTTTAAAACAAGAAAAATAGCAGACATGAGCACACTTAGACATGTCATGTTTACATGATAAACTTACCTCATTCACAAACTCTTTCCCCTGGTCTGTAAGGACTCTTTTAGGTGCTTCAAATTGATATACAAATTTAATCAAACAGTCTGTGACTTCTTTGGCACTTTTCGACTTTAAGGCATATGCCTGTGGCCACTTTGTCAGGTAATCGATAATGACACAAATGTACTGATTTTCATTATCTGTCAGTGAAAGTTTGCCAGTGAGGTCCATTCCTAACAGCTCAAATGGCTGTTTAACCTAGAATAAATAAATAAATAAAAAACAACAACAACCAAATTAACTACTTTTTTCATTATAAATGTTTTTTTTCTCAAATGTGAGAAATAAATTACAATGAACACATAAGTGATAGAAAAATAATACATACCACAGTGGGTGTGTATTCAGTCCCCTGTTTTACAGAGGATCTGCTGGCCTGGCATTGCACGCACTGTGCCACCTTGTCAAAACAGAACATCTCAAGTGTTAGGCACCAAAAAATTGTGCTTTGCTTAATTTGAGATTATTTGCTAGAAATAAATCAACTTGAAAGATTATGTTTAACAAACACAAAGAATTATCCAAAGGATCAATATTGCTATGAACAGCTGAAACCCCGGCAAATGTAATGCACGTCTGGAATGGCTTCCTTCGGCCAGGTTTCTGTGAAGCAAAGGCAGCAGAGGTTGAAAAGTCCTTGTTTGTGTGGGTGAGGAGATGTAGTTCATCCGTTTTATTAGGGAGAGAGCGGAGATTCGCTGGATGAATGCTCGGCAGCATTGTTCGAAAGCCCCGCTGACGGAGCTTGACCAGCGCGCCTGCATGTCTCCCTCATCTGCATCTCATAGCGCGTTTAAACAACACAGCCACGCCTCCGAATAAAATGTCAAACAAAACGTCCGAATATTCAAAATCCGGGAAAAGATTGACCGGTATATGCTGTCGAATGTTCAGCAGTTCGTTTTTGGTAAAACTGACTGGAAAAAGATCACTAAACACAGGACAAACAAACAAAACAATAGAAGCGCTCCACACTGAGGCGGCCATCCACGGCGCAATCATGATGTAACGTATCCCTTCTGCAAAATCCTGAATTCCAACAAATGTTAAAGGCTGAAATCAATGTCTATATGCAGACCAACTGGTCCTCAATATCCTCTGTGGGCGTGGCTTGGGAGGCACTTATGGCAGTTCTTAGGGGACGGATCATGCCCTAAACGGATCAAGTTACTTTATAGACACCCTGTAGCAGAGGTACAAACAAATGGATTAATTTCAGATTATTTTACTCTGGATAGGGGCACCCGTCAGGGTTGCCCTCTTTCCCCATTATTGTTCTGACTTGCCCTGGAACCATTAGCAGCCACGATAAGAAAAGATGATGATTTTCCAGGGGTGATTGCGGGAGGTGTGGCACATAAACTTCTGCTTTATGCAGATTATATTTTATTATTCGTCTCTGACCCCACTAGATCTATGCCTTGCCTCCACAGAATTATTAATTCCTTTTCCAAGTTCTCAGGATACAAAATCAACTGGTCTAAACCCGAAGCTTTGTCTCTGACAGCGTACTGTCAAGTAACGGCCTTCCAGCCAGGCGCCTTCCAGTGGCCCAAACAGGGCATTAAGTATTTGGGCATTTTATTCCCAACAAATTTGTCTGATTTAGTCAGAGTTAAATTTGACCCTTTAATAAAACGGTTTTTGAGCGAGGTAGACAGGTGGGCTTCATTACATTTATCGATGATTGAGAAGATTAATGTTATTAAAATGAATTGTATTCCAAAATTTAACTACTTGCTACTGTCTCTCCCAGTAGACGTCCCCCCTTATTTCAAGCAATTTGATAGCATAGCGAAGTCTTTCATTTGGAGTGGTAAGCGCCCCAGACTACATTTCAACAAATTACATAGGCCGATTGAGAAAGGTGGGCTAGGCCTACCCAAGATTTTGTTTTATTATTATGCATTCGGTCTCAGACATTTGGCTCATTGGTCACTTCCACCTGAAAGAGCCCCTCCCTGGTTCTGCATTGAACAAGAACTTCTTGCCCCTATTTTGCCATTGCACAGCCTTTCCATCAAACTAAATAGAGAAATTAAATCACACCCCATTATTTCACATTTACACTCAGTATGGACAAAAGTGTCCAGAGTGTTTAATTCAGATATTTATCTAAATGTTGCCTCGAGCCTATGGCTAAACCCCAAACTATGCATTAATAAGTCCCCTTTTTGTTGGTCAGAGTGGATTGCGAGGGGGGTTAATTCACTCAGTGATCTTTACAAGAGCGGTGTGATGAGATCCTTTGAAAATCTGGTTCAATATTTTGGGATCCCCAGATCTCAGTTTTTTAGATATCTTCAGTTACGCCATTTGCTCTGTACTATTTTTGGGAATAGAATACACCCCCCTAAAGCATCAGATACTCTAGGAGAGGTGATTTCTGCTTTTGGAAAGGGCCATGAGGCATCAGTGTATTACTCCTTATTAATTCAGAGTCTGGGGGATGGAGTCTCATCCACTTTCAAGAGATTATGGGAGAAAGATTTAAACCTGGAATTGGAGGAGAGAGAATGGGCTAGGATTTTAAAAAACATAAAAACTGCATCAAGAAATGCAAGAGTGCGCCTTATACAATTCAAGATTTTACATCGGTTCTATTGGACCCCCTCTAAATTGTATAGGCTTGGTCTTAAAGACACACCCACCTGCTGGCGATGCTAATCAGAGGAAGGAGACATGGCCCATGTTTTTTGGTGGTGCACTGAGATTCAGGAATTTTTGTTGAAGGTACAGAGTGTTCTATGTGACGTGTTGGGCATTCGGATTTTGTTTTGCCCCAGACTCTGTGTTTTGGGTGATGGGGCAGTCATCAACATAGGTGATAAATACATAAACAATTGGGTCCTCACCAGTGTGATGATAGGCAGGCAGATTCCAGACTCAGCCATTGAACCCGCGGGGTCCCGTGCACCGAGTGGACAGAGCGAAAGACCTCTCAGGTAAAAGCAGAGGAGGTGGTGTATGTTTTATGGTCAACAAATCCTGGTGTGATCAGAGGAACGTACATTCTATCAAGTCTTTCTGCTCTCCTGATCTGGAATTTCTCATGCTTCTGTGTCAACCATTCTGGCTACCGAGGGAATTCACAGCGGTCATTATCACTGCTGTGTACATCCCCCCACAAGCCAACACAGACCGGGCACTCAAGGAACTGTATGGGAGTATAAGTGAGCAGGAAACCGCGCACCCTGAGGCCGCGTTCATTGTGACCGGGGATTTTAATAAAGCCAGTTTAAAATCAGTCACACCAAAATATCACCAGCACATTAGTTTCAACACACGAGGGGACCGGGTTTTGGACCATTGCTACTCTCCATTCCGGGATGGCTACAAATCCCTCCCCCGCCCACCATTTGGCAAATCGGACCACTCTTCCATTCTGCTTCTGCCCGCTCACAGGCAGAAATTGAAACAGGAAGCACCCACCCTCAGAACGATCCAGTGCTGGTCGGACCAATCAGATTCTACGCTACAAGACTGTTTTGATCACACGGACTGGGAGATGTTCCTGTCCGCCTCTGATGACGACATCGAGCTTTACGCTGATAGCGTAATGTGTTTCATCAGAACGTGCATAGAGGATGTCGTTCCAACCAGAACTGTACGAATCTATCCGAATCAGAAACCTTGGATCAATAGCGATGTTCGCGCGGCACTTAATGTGCGGACCTCCGCTTTTAATTCCGGGAACGTGGAGGAGCATAAACAAGCCAGTTATGCCCTCCGAAAAACTATCAGAACCGCAAAACGCCAGTACAGGAGTAAGATTGAAGGACAGTTTAACACCACCAACTCTAGAAGCATGTGGCAGGGAATTAACATTATCACGGACTTTAAAGGGAATAAAAACCCCACCATGAACACCACTGCCTCTCTCCCGGATGAGCTAAATACTTTTTATGCTCGTTTCGAGGGAAATAACACCGCCCTCGCGGAGAGAGCTCTCGCGGCTGAAGCTACAGAGGTTAGTTCACTCTCCGTCTCTGTAGCGGATGTGACACGATCCTTCCGACGGGTGAATATCCGCAAAGCCGCTGGCCCAGACGGCATTCCGGGCCGCGTCATCAGAGCGTGCGCGAACCAGCTGGCTGGTGTTTTTACGGACATTTTCAACCTTTCCCTCTCTTTGTCTGTAGTCCCCACATGCTTTAAAACATCCACCATTGTGCCTGTACCAAAACAATCAAAAATAACTTGTTTAAATGACTGGCGTCCTGTTGCTCTGACCCCCATCATCAGCAAATGTTTTGAGAGACTAATCAGAGATTACATCTGCTCTGTATTGCCTCTCTCTCTTGACCCGCTGCAGTTTGCTTACCACAACAACCGCTCCACTGATGATGCCATTGCATCTACAATACACACTGCTCTCTCCCACCTGGAAAAAAAGAACACTTATGTGAGAATGCTGTTTGTAGACTACAGCTCAGCATTCAACACCATAGTGCCCTCCAAGCTAGATGAGAAACTCCGGGCTCTGGGCTTAAACAGCTCGCTGTGCAGCTGGATCCTGGACTTCCTGTCAAGCAGACGCCAGGTGGTTAGAATAGGCAGCAACATCTCCTCATCACTGACCCTCAACACTGGAGCCCCACAGGGCTGTGTTCTCAGCCCACTACTGTATTCCTTGTACACACATGACTGTGTGACAACACATAGCTCCAATGCCATCATTAAGTTTGCTGATGACACGACAGTGGTAGGTCTGATCACTGACAATGATGAAACAGCCTACAGAGAGGAGGTGCACACTCTGACACACTGGTGTCAGGAGCACAACCTCTCCCTCAACATCAGTAAGACAAAGGAGCTTGTGGTGGACTTCAGAAGAAAAGACAGAGAACACAGTCCCATCACCATCAATGGAACACCAGTGGAGAGAGTCAGCAGCTTCAAGTTCCTGGGTGTCCACATCACTGAGGAACTCACATGGTCCATCCACACTGAAGTCGTTGTGAAGAAGGCTCATCAGCGCCTCTTCTTCCTGAGATGGCTGAGGAAGTTTGGAATGAACCGCCACATCCTCACACGGTTCTACACCTGCACTGTGGAGAGTATCCTGACTGGCTGCATCTCCGCCTGGTACGGCAATAGCACCGCCCACAACCGCAAAGCACTGCAAAGGGTGGTGCAAACTGCCAGACACATCATCGGAGGTGAGCTTCCCTCCCTCCAGGAAATATATACAAGGCGGTGTGTGAAAAAAGCTCGGAGGATCATCAGAGACTCCAGCCACCCGAGCCATGGGCTGTTCTCACTGCTACCATCAGGCAGGCGGTATCGCAGCATCAGGACCTGCACCAGCCAACTCCATGATAGCTTCTTCCCCCAAGCAATCAGACTTTTGAACTCTTGATCTCCCACGATCAAAATACATCAGCACTGCACTTTATTACCCTTACTCTTATATCTCACACCGGACTGTCATAAATTATATTATTATTATTATATTATGTTCTCTCTTAACAACTGACTATCAACCGACAGCCTGAATGTCAATACAGTACAATACTGTACATTCTATATATATATACTTTTTTATATATTTTTATTTTTTATTTTTATTGAATAATGTGTATCTATATAGTGCGTATTGTATACTGTACAGTGTATGTTATTAATTGTATACTGTTGAGTGTAATTATGTGTATAACAGATGTTTAAATTGTGTTGTGTTAATTTGATGTTATTGTAAATTGGTATATGTCTCATCACTGTCACGACTGCTATGTTGATCGGAACTGCACCCAAGAATTTCACACACCATTGCACTTGTGTATATGGCTGTGTGACAGTAAAGTGATTTGATTTGATTTGATATGAGACAGGCCCAGATCGATTCTGGCCAGATTTCTGAGGTCATCCGATAAAGATCTTGTGTTGCGCCAGGCGAGGAGCAAAGGGAAGCTTTCTTGGAAGAACCATAATATTTTCTTGTTCCCGGACTTTGCGAGTTCGACAAGAGAGAAACGCGATCGGTTCAAGGAATGTAAGAAATTCTTACATCAGAAAAACATCTCATTTGCTCTGATGTTTCCTGCCAAACTGAGAATAGAAACGAAGATCGGTCACAAAGTATTCACATGTCCAAATCTGGCAATGTCTTTTATAGAATCAATGACTGAGTAAACCATTGGATGTTTCTCATGTGAGTGGGTCTGACTCGCTGTACTAACTCTTGAGGATGCTGGGCGACATTTTGGATTTTTTGCATTGGCTCCGCCGATCGGCTGGAGCTTGTTTTATGAATAGCACTTTTCCTTTAAGAAACTTTTGCATTGATAAAAGATTACTTTTGCATTGATGTTCCCGGACAGATTGAGAGTGGACACTACGGATGACCGCAAAATATCTACATGCTGCTCACACAAAGGATGTTTTTTATGAAGCCGACAGATTATTTAAGTCATGGTATATACTTTTATGCAGCCTCCAAGTGAATTGACTCGACCATCCAGGGAACCGGGATGCCGGTGTTGTTTCTTTTTGTATTGGTTCCGCCTAGCGGCTGGAGCTTGTTCTATTGAATAACACTCCTTGGAACAGCTGTGGATTAATCTGTTCATTCTTCGTGCTTATTCCTCCTGCTGGCTGTAGTTTGTTTTGTTGAGTTTTTTTATTTTTTATGGGACATTGGAATGATTACGTCATCCGCTGAACTCATAACAGCTGGCTCACTGAACATTCGTTTGTCTGTCCGAGGAATATGAACGGTTTTATATCAGCTGGAATTTGTCTTGTGGAAGATCACACCTTTAAAACAGTCCTGTGAATGAATCTACACGTTCTTAGTGTTCATTCTTCCTATTGACTGGGTTTGTTTTACAAAGTATTTTCTGTTATGTAATTTTGCCTCACAAATTTGTGAGGCAAAATTGAGCAATCCGATGGCAAAGTTGTCGTGGGGACTCGTGGGCGTTCATGGACCTTTTGAGTTTAAAGGGATTGTCGCCGGTTGGCGCTGTCGTGCGCAGGGTTAATGCGCATGTTTTTCTTTTTTCTGTTTGTTTTGTTCGGGGGGAAGTTTGGGGTTTGATTGTTTCACTAATGGGGAATGTGGTCTGTATAATTTTGTTTTTGACACACAATTTATTTTTTCTTCTATATCAAAATGTCACATGTTAATATGAGTGTACTATCTCTCTCCACATGGAATGCGAATGGGTTGGGTCACCCCATAAAAAGAAGGAAGGTTATTACTTTTCTTAAACGTAAGAAATATGATATAGTGTTTCTTCAAGAAACACATCTCTCCCCGCAGGAAGCTGAAAAATTTGGGAAGATATGGGGTGGACATGTTTTCTTTAGTGTTGGCTCAAGTAAGAGCAAGGGAGTCATTATATTGGTAAATAAACATCTACAATTCAAATGTCTCAAACAGAGCAAAGATAAATTAGGAAGAGTAATTATTGTTTTAGCTGAAATTCAAGGGCAAAGGTTGATTTTGGCTAATATTTACGCACCTAACGTTGATGATCATGGCTTTTTTATAGATCTTGAAGGGATGTTGCAAACCGTTGGCATGCCTCATGATATAATATTGGGAGGAGACTTTAATCTTTTGATGGACTCAGTGCTTGATCATAGTGAAGCAAAAGTGTGCAAATCCCCTAGAGCAACATTGATGCTTCACAGGATGTGTAAAAATCTTGGTCTTACAGACATTTGGAGACTTTTGAACCCATCTGGTAGGGACTATAAATTTTTTTAATCAGTCCACAAGATTTATTCTAGAATAGATTTTTTTTTAATATCCAAATCCCTTATTTCATCTGTTGTTGATTGCTCAATTGGAAATATCTTAGTCTCGGATCATGCTCTGGTGAGTTTAAAGGTGATGCCACATATATAGAAAAATAAATCTTATAGCTGGCGCCTTAATGTGTCCCTTTTGCAAAATCCTGATTTCCAACAAATGTTAAAGACTGAAATCAGTGTTTATATGGAGACCAACTGGTCCTCAGTATCCTCTGTGGGCGTGGCTTGGGAGGCACTTAAGGCAGTTCTTAGGGGTCGGATCATACAGTATGCCTCATTCATCAAAAAATCCAAAACACAAGAACTCGTGGAGTTGGAAGGAAATATTAAAAGTGCAGAGGCAGAGCTGAAGCGCCGTATGTCATCTGATGGCCTCAGAGAATTGACTCGTTTGAAATACAGATATAAAACTATTCTGTCACAGAAAGTGGAGTTTTGGTTATTCAGGGCAAGACAGTCATACTTTGAGTCAGGTGATAAAGCAGGAAAACTTTTGGCTAGATATATAAAGCAGAGAGAGTCTTTTTCTATCATTCCCTCAGTGAAATCTGCTTGTGGTGAAATATTTACCTCGGCTCTTGATATTAATAATGCTTTTAAAGAGTTCTATCTTGATCTCTATAGGTCCACGTCTTCGTCTACTGATGAAGATATTAGGAACTTTGTGGAACCATTAGATCTCCCTAAACTGACGAATGAGCAAAAAAACTCTCTTGATTCTGAAATAACCTTGGAGGAGCTTGATGAGGTAATTAAGTCCCTGCCTACAGGCAAGGCTCCAGGGCCTGACGGCTTTGCCGCTGAGTTTTTCAAATCTTATGCTACAGAACTGGCGCCACTTTTGTTAGAAGTTTATACTGATTCATTAAAGATTGGAAAGCTTCTGCCAACCATGACACAAGCCCGGATCAGTCTGATTCTAAAACAGGATAAAGATCCAAGCGAGTGTAAAAGTTACCGCCCAATTTCACTGATCCAGTTAGATGTAAAAATTTTGTCCAAAATTCTAGCTAATCGATTAAGTAAAGTTATGACATCTCTTATACATATAGATCAGGTGGGGTTTATTCGAGGCCGTAGTTCTTCTGATAATATTAGGCGTTTCATCAATATCATGTGGACAGTAGCAAATGAACAATCTCCGGTTGCTGCCATCTCTCTTGACGCCGAAAAGCCGTTTGATATGGTAGAATGGGATTATCTTTTCAAGATTTTGGAAAGGTATGGGTTTGGGAATACATTTATTGGTTGGATTAAGTTACTTTATAGACACCCTGTAGCAGCGGTGCAAACAAATGGGTTAATTTCAGATTATTTTACTCTGGATAGGGGCACCCGGCAGGGTTGCCCTCTTTCCCCATTATTGTTCTGTCTTGCCCTGGAACCATTAGCAGCCACGATAAGAAAGGGGGATGATTTTCCAGGGGTGACAGCGGGAGGTGTAGCGCATAAGCTTCTGCTTTACGCAGATGATATTTTATTATTCGTCTCCGACCCCACTAGATCCATGCCTTGCCTCCACAAAATTATTAACTCCTTTTCCAAATTCTCAGGATACAGAGTCAATTGGTCTAAATCCGAAGCTTTGGCTTTGACAGCGTACTGTCCAGTAACGGCTTTCCAGCCGTGCACCTTCATGTGGCCCAAACAGGGAATTAAGTATTTGGGAATTTTATTTCCAGCATATTTGTCTGATTTAGTCAGAGTTAATTTTGATCCCTTAATAAAAAGGTTTTCGAATGATGTGGACAGGTGGGCTTCATTACACTTATCGATGATTGGGAAGGTTAATGTCATTAAAATGAATTGCATTCCAAAATTTAACTATCTGCTACAATCTCTCCCTGTAGATGTCCCTCTCTCTTATTTTAAGCAATTTGATAGCATAGTGAAGTCCTTCATTTGGAATGGTAAGCGTCCCAGGTTAAATTTCAGTAAATTACATAAGCCGATTGACAAAGGTGGGTTAGGCCTACCCAAGATTTTATTTTATTATTATGCATTCAGTCTTAGACATTTGGTTCATTGGTCGCTTCCACCTGAGAGAGCTCCTCCCTGGTTTTGTATTGAAAAGGAAGTTCTTGCCCCTATCTCGCCACTGCAAAGCCTTTCGATTAAACTAGCTGGAGAGGTTAAGTCGCACCCCGTTATTTTGCATTTACACTCGATATGGACAAAAGTGTCCAGAGTGTTTAATTCTGATATTTATTTAAATGTTGCCTCGAGCATATGGCAGAACCCTAAACTATGCATTAATAAGTCCCCTTTCTGTTGGTCAGATTGAATTGTGAGGGGGTTAATGCACTTGGTGACCTATATGAGGGTGGAGTATTGAGATCTTTTGAAAATTTGGTTCAACATTTTGGGATTCCCAGATCTCAGTTTTATAAGTATTTACAGCTGCACCACCTGCTCTGCTCTGTTTTTGGGAGTAGCATACACCCCCCTAGAGCGGCAGATACTCTGGAAGTGGTGATTGCTGCTTTTGGGAAGGGTCATGAGGCATCAGTGTATTACTCCTTGTTAATTCAGAGTCTGGGGGACCGAGCTTTAAATTCTCTTAAAAGATTATGGGAGGAAGATTTAAACTTGGTATTGGAGGAGGGAGTGTGGGCAAGGATTCTAAAAAACATAAAGTCTGCATCTAGAGATGCAAGGGTTCGCCTTATGCAATTTAAGATTTTACATAGATTTTATTGGACCCCCTCTAGATTGTATAGGCTTGGTCTTAAGGACAGACCCATCTGCTGGTGATGCCATACTGAAGATGGAGACACCATCCATGTTTTTTGGGGGTGTCTTAAGATCCAAGAATTTTGGCTGAAGGTGCAAAGTTTTGTGTGTGATTGTAACGTGTGCTGGCTGCTGGCAATGATGATGATGAAGACGAAGATGAAGAACCCAAGTGCAGTTTATTATATAAGTGAAATCCAAAAACCCTAACCATAAACGTGATCTAACAAAAACATAAACTAGACTTGACTATGACTACAAAACAACATTCACATTCAATACTTGACAACTACACAATGGAAACATGAGGGCTTAAATACAAGACATGGGAGAACATAAACCAATGAACAAACAGAACTCAAACAAGCTAATTAAACAATAAACCAATGAAAACATGACACATGAACATGGAGGGAAAACAGAAATCACATGACAAGGGAAACAGGAACACATGACATGAAACAGGAACTAGAATTTCAAAATAAAAGACATGAATCAACAAAATACACCTGACAGTGATGTGTTGGGCACTCAGGTCTTGTTCTGCCCCAGACTCTGTATTTTGGGTGATAGGGAGGTCATGGATTTGGTAGATAAGCACATGAAGGACTGGGTTTTGACCGGTGTGATGATTGGTAGACAGGTTATTTTGAGGAGTTGGAAGTCGGATGGAGCACCCTCGTTCCCGGAGTGGTGCACGGAGATGGGGAGGGTGGCTGCCTTCGAGGAGGGGTTGAGTATTAGGATGGGGGTTAGGGAAAATTACAATAAGAAATGGGGCAATTATTTAGCATTTTTGAGGGAATCTCGAGGTGGGGCGGTGGAGGGAGTAATTTAAAGTTAAATTAAAAAAAATTTTTAATTTTTTTTTAATTTTTATTATTATTATACGTTGTTGTTTTAGTTTTCTGTGTGTGTGTCTATATTCTATTGACCACAGGGGTGTTCGTGGGGGGGGTCAGGGTGGTTTGAGAGTTTGGTAGGGGGAGGGGATATAGTGGGGGTTTAATGTTAAAAGTTTTTGATTCATTATATAGATGTTGTTGTATTTCTTGTGTTAATTTATGAATCAATAAAACATTTTAATAACAAAAGGGGTTGGAAGTCGGTGGGAGCACCCTCAATTCGGGAGTGGTGCGAGGAGATGGGAAGGGTGGCAGCCTTCGAAGAGGTATCATGTAGAAGGCTGGGGATATGGGATTCTTTTATTGGGAAATGGGGTAGATATTTGACGTTTTTGGGGGGCTCTTGCAGTGGGTCTGTGGAGAGAGGTATAGTTTAGAGTTGTATGTTTATTATAGGTGTATGTGTATGTGTATATATATATATATATATATATATATATATATGTATGTGTGTGTGTATATGTATGTATGTGTGTATATATGTACATGTTAATGTATGTATGTGTATGTATATGTATATGTATGTATATACAGTGCATCTGGAAAGTATTCACAGTGCTTCACTTTTTCCACATTTTGTTATGTTACAGCCTTATTCCAAAATTGATTAAATTCATTATTTTCCTCAAAATTCTACAAACAATACCCCAAATGTCCACTAAATGTCAATTTCCAATTTATTGCATATGTCTCTTTACCCTGTGTCCACCAACATACTAAATGTCAGTTTCCAATGAATTGTATTGTTCTATTACCCCTGTGTCCACCAACATACTAAATGTCCATTTCCAATTTATTGCATAGGTCTTTTTACCCTGTGTCCACCAACATACTAAATGTCAGTTTCCAATGTATTGTATTGGTCAATTACCCCTGTGTCCACCAACATACTAAATGTCCATTTCCAATTTATTGTACAGGTTTATTAACCCTAAATGTCCATTTCCAATTTATTGCATAGGTCTCTTTACCCTGTGTCCACCAACATACTAAATGTCAGTTTCCAATGTATTGTATTGGTCAATTACCCCTGTGTCCACCAACATACTAAATGTCCATTTCCAATTTATTGTACAGGTTTATTAACCCTAAATGTCCATTTCCAATTTATTGTATAGATGTATTAACCCTGTGTCCACCAACATACTGAATGTCCATTTCCAATTTATTATATGAACCTGCTAATGTCCACCAACATTATAATGTAAAGTATACAGAAAAATACTAAATATCATATTTAGGTGACTCTGAGATAGATAGAAAAGACAGACAGACAGAAAGACAGACAGATAGATAGATAAATAGATAGATAGATAGATAGATAGTGGACATATTGAAAATTGCACTGTGCAAAAGTGCTAAAAAGTGTATTTTTTAGCACAAAATCACAGACAGTTTAAATATTTGGTGCAGAATTTTTGACTTTCTCCAATCTTCTTGAAATTCACACCATAGAAAGAGGAGGCTGAGATTAGAAAATAAATACAAGTTTCAGCTTCCTAAGTCTATCCAAAGCTGAGATCTGGACATCCCACGTTCAATTTATCCCATTCACAGAAATAGTGGTTTTGTGCACAGTCGAATTTTGAGGTTTTGAAGGATATATGTTATTCAGGGGGTGTCATACAGTCACCTAAATATGATATTCAGTGAATTCCTGTATCCCACACATTAAAAAAACAGATGTTCACCAAGTGTCTATTTCAGGCAATGCAAATAAATTGCATGTAGGCCTTCCCACTTACAATCTATTTAATGGGCTAAAATAGGTGTTTGGTGGACATCATTTTTATAACTCCAGGATCAAATTTATGACTCAAAATCATATTTAGGTGACTCTATGATGCCCCCTGAACAACATAAGCCCTTCAAAACCTCCAAATTCAACTGTCCACGAAACTACTATTTCTGTGAATGGGATAAATTGAATGTGGGATGACCAGATCTCAGCTCTGTGTAGACTTAGGGAGGTGAAACCTGTGCTCCTATACAGAATACACAATACAACATGTTTATGCAACTTACAACTCATAAATACCTTCCAGTATGAAGAAGAGATATTGGGGGAGGGGAATTATTTATTATTATTTACCTGTAGAATCTCTAGTACAACACTCAACATACTGTACAGAACACTTTTATGTAACGTACAACTCATAAATAGTGAGTACAACTCATAGTGTTGAGTCTCCATAGAACAAATTGCTTTTGGACACTTTCATTTTTTAAGCAAATTATGCATAGACAATTAATTATAAAGACTTTAAGTAACATTTACATTAAATTTGATTGATAAAATCCCCTTGTCAGCACTCAGAATACACAATACAATGTTTATGCAACTTACAATTCATAAATATGCATAATTTGCTTAAAACATTACTGTCCACGAACCATGTATTTGGCGCCATTTAAAAACATTGTACGTGGGCACTTCCTGTATGATTCAGTGAAAAAACCCTTAAATCATATGCCAGCAACTTCAGGCGTCGAATACTCCTTCGTGGGGCCTTCAGATACAACCTATTAAAAACTCATGTCCCTCAGTGTTAGGCAAGTACTGTAAAAAAAAATCAAGAAAAATATTCCTGAAAAATTATTGTCACATTACACTCACAGGTCAGCCAATAAAGCACTTAACCATGTCAAAAAAGACTTCAAACTTTTCACACTCTCTAAGAGGCCCCTGAGAAGAAACAGATTTAAAATTGGAGTCAGTTGGAGCATTGTCCATGAAAGCAAATGGCATAAATTGTATGTGGGATGCACAAATTTCACACAGTGACACGTTGAGTGCCCCTTATCGAAATACTAAGAGGACCAAGGCCTAGGGCACAGAAAAGTGTTTTTCATTATTTTCAACAGAACTCTGCCAGACACAGGAATCAATGAGACAGGCTGACTTGTAGGCCCATGTGCAGCAGTATATTCATCAGAGGCTTTAATACTTAGCAAGCACACAGGGCCCCCAAATTCTAGGACATGAATTAGGGGACCTTGACGGTCGAGGATCTCAAATTTCAAGGTCCTGCTACCATCCGAACCCTCTTTTCAAGATGTTCCACTTGCCCATTGAACCAATGTAATTCTACAACAGTTTCATGGATGGCCTTAAAATTGGTGCAAAGACCTGGGGGCTTTGAATGCTTCATTGTCGGGCCCTCAGAAACAACATATTAAAAAGCCGTGTTCCTCAGTGATTGGGAAGTACTTAAAAAAAATCAAGAAATATATTCCAGAAAAATAACTGTCACTTTTCATGCACAAGTCAACCAATTAAGCACTTAACAAAATCATTCGGACTTGAAACTTTGCACACTGTCTAAGGGGCCCCTGATAAGCTATAGATTTCAAATTGAAGTCATTTGGACCTTTCTGAGTCCTGTCCATGGACCCGCTGTGAAAATGAATGGTATAAATTGTACATGGGATGCACTCTAGCATCGCTTCCTGAGGTCCTACGGACCCCAAATTTCACACGGTGATACGTCGAGGGCCCCTTATCTCTACTAAGAGGATTAAGGCCTAGGATGCAAAAAAGTATTTTTCATTATTTTCAACAGATCTCTCTGCCTGCCATAAGAATAAAATTAGACAGGCTGACTTGTAGGCCCGTGTACAACAGTATATTCATTAGAGGCTTTAATACTTTGCAAGCATTCAGGGCCTCCAAATTCTAAGACCTGACTTGGGGGTCTCTGACGATCGAGAATCTCACATTTTAAGGTCCTATAGCCTTCAGAACCCCCTTTTCTAGACGTCCCACTTGCCCATTAAACCAATGCAATTCTACACCGGTTTCGTGGATGGGGTTAAATTTGGTGGTAAATTTGGTGCTAAGACCTGGGGGCTTTGAACGCTTTACCGTTGGGCTTTCAGAAACGACATATCAAAAAGCCGTGTCCCTCATGGATTGGGAAGTACTGTAAAAAAAACAACAGCAAATCTATTCAATGAGAAACAGACACATACAGTACAAGGATGGGTCAAATGACCTCTTCACCATGTCACAGAGCCTTGAAACTTTGCACACTGACTAGGGGCCCCTGATAAGCTACAGATTTCAAATTGGAGTCGTTTGGACCTTTCTGAGTCATGTCCATGGACCTGCTATGAAAATGCATGGTATAAATTGTACGTGGGATGCGCTCTAACTTCACTCCGTGAGCTCCAACGGACGCACATCTGGTGCTCCTCGATCACATACTAAGAGGGCAGACGTCTCCTGTGATGTTTTTTCAAACCTCAAAATATGCCTTTTTAAGGGTGTGGGCGGGCACAGCGGGCACCAAATATGTGGCCCGTGATGACACAGAATGTAAATACCTATTTGGGAAAAATAGTTGTTAGGGGACAAATAGTGGGTCCGTGGGACTCTGGGGGCGTGGCACGAGTGGTCAGGGGGTCTCAGGGTCATTTGAGAGAAATAGTCGGTTAGGGGACAAATAGTGGGTTCGTGGGACACGGGGGCATGGCTCGAGTGGTCAGGGGTCTCAGAGGTCATTTGGGAGAAATAGTCGGTTAGGGGACAAATAGTGGTTTCGTGGGACTCTGAGGGTCTCAGTGGTCAGTTGGGAGACCATCTGCAGCTCGAAGTCGCCCCCTATTTGCGTCCATTTGCCCATTAAAAGGGGTCCTTCGAGCATTACCTCGGAAATGCCCCAAAAAACGAAAATGTCCATTCGGAGTATAATCCTGATGGCTAACGGGCGGTACACGAACCTGATGCGCCCAATGGCAAATTAAATATATGGGCCAATTTCCACGAACCCTCTAATTTCCCGTATCCTAGCAACCAAGTAACAAATCATATATCTCTGCACCAGAACATCGTAGAGACTTCGGGTTTCTTTCATTTGACTAAGGGTAGCAAGGAGCCTTATGAGTATCACCTTGGTAACTGCCTAGCAACCAGATGGGGTTACCCTAGCAACCAAGTAACAAATCACATATCTCTGCACCAGAACATATCTATCTATCTATCTATCTATCTGATAGACTGAATGGTCTTATAATCTTTAAACTTTGAACTTTTAAAACTACTACTTCAAACTAAAAACCTTAAAACTTCAAGCTTTTACAACTACTTCAAACTTTCAGGCAAACTTTCAAGCCAACATCAAAGTTTGTCTTGACAAACTTATTTATCTAGTTCCAGTTTAAATTCGTATTCAATTCCAAGTTCTAATTTTTCAAGTTCTTAATGCCTCATCCCAAAAGGACATATTCCAATTATATATATATATATATATATATATATATATATATATATATATATATATACACACACACACACACACATATATACACTACCAGTCAAATATTTTGAAACACTTACTCATTTTTAATTATATATTTTTTTCTTCACATTTTAGAATAATAGTAAAGTCATCAAAACTATGGAATAACATAAATGGAACTATGGGAATTACGTTGTGACTAAACAAAATCCAAAATAAATGAAAACTGTGTTATATTTTAGCATCTTCAAAGTAGTCACCCTTTGCCTAGAATTTGCAGACATGTACTCTTGACATTTTCTCAAGCAACTTCTTGAGGTATCACCCTGGGATGCTTTTTAAACAGTATTGAAGGAGTTCCCATCTATGTTGGGCACTTATTGGCTGCTTTTCTTTATTATTTGGTCCAAGTCATCAATTTCAAAAACTTTTTTTAAATTAAATTTTAGTTTTATAATGAAATAAATTAATATGGTAGTACAATTATATTTTTGTCTACAAAACTAATTTCAAATATTTAAGCATATGCCTTCAGATCAAACGATTTTTAAGATCATGAGAAACATTTCAGTAAAGTGTTTAAAAAGTTTTGACCGGTAGTGTATACACACACACACACACACACACACACACACACACACACACACACACACACACACACATATATATATATATATATATATATATATATATATATATAGATAGATAGATACAGGGTTGGGAGGGTTACTTTTGAAATGTATTCCACTACAGATTACAGAATACATGATGTAAAATGTAATTTGTAACATATTCCATTAGATTACTCAAGGTCAGTAATGTATTCTAAATACTTTGGATTACTTCAGCACTGGTAGATTTTTTCACTTGTTTTGACTATAAAAACTCTGCCAGTACAGTGAGACAAAATACACACGTAAAAAATACATTCTCTGAAAAACCTAAATATCTTATTCAGTGTTGTTTCTAAAACAAGATAAATCCAACTGATCTTGTTTTAAGGATTTTTTTATATTTTTACAGGAAAACAATACAAAAATTATGATTAAGAATACGATTTTTGCCCTAATATCAAAAGTCTTACTACAAGAAAAAAAAAGAAATTATGATCCAACGTGAATTTCCTTGATAAAAAAAAAATATGATCATGCCTGGTCATGTGCATGTAAAATGGCTAGAAATAGCATTTAGCTTAGCATAAAGCTGACAATTTACACAAGGTTTATTTCTATTTCTTTTGCTCCAAACTTACTTCTCTGTCTGCTTGTATTAATGTAACACATCAAAAGAAAGTGTTTCACCGCTGTTCAAATGCACTTTGGATCACATCATTTATATGTATAAAAGTTCTCCATCTGAAATGACTAAATATTAAATGAAACAAATGACAATAATCTCTTCAGTAATCAAAATACATTTTGAATGTAACTGTATTCTAAATACCAATGATTTAAAGAAAAGGAGGGACCAGTTGAAATTAGGTTTTGTGGTAATCAACATTATGCCACAAATGTTGTTTAGCTTAATTTGTATTGAACCCTGAATATTATTTTAATAAAACACCCTGTTCTACATATCTGAATCAAAATACAGAGATAAACAGCAGCAATTAACTTAATATTTTGTTTAAAAAAGAAGGTAAAAGTCCCTTTAAGGCTGCGCATGGCTCAGCAAATCATTGACATTAACTAGTTCATCATTAACATGAACCGAATGATTTGGTTTCCCCAGTGCTACACGAAAGAGAGAACGGTTTAGGTGAGTGTTTGATTACTCCCTCTGCATCATTGCTGCAGTGCATACACAATACAATGTGACAGATATAGCGTTTTGTGACATTGCAGTGCTACTCATTGGAAAATGTAGCTTGTTACTGTAAAAGCTTCACTATAGGGAAAACAGCATTACTATTTTTAGTCAACTACTTCCCAACACTGGTCTATATCCATAGAGCACTGTGCCACTGAAATGGCAAAGAAATGTTTCACAGCCCAAAAATTAAATTACATTTCATGTTTATTTCCAAGTCATTTCAAAAAGTTGCGTTGTCTCTTACTTTGAACCATTACAAGGTGCTTCAGCACAGCGGTCTAAACTTCTAAAAGCTGCTCAGAACAAATACAATTCAATGATAAAAAAACAACATTGTAAATGTATTATTACTAATAATACCAATAATAATAAAAAAGAGTAAAACAGCTACACAGTAGAAAGAATTGAACATCACATTTAAAGAAAAAATAAAATGGAGAGTAAAATGTACAAAATTCTGCTGGGCAGAGGACAGTGAAGCTGATCTTCAACAAGTATCTTTCTGGACTGAGTGTGTGTGTTCTAGTCAAACATGTAATCGTCGTCATCATTATCAGACTCTACAAAGTATTTGACTTCTTTCTTGGTTCGACCGGACCGATCTCTGCCTGAGTCAAATCGACTGAAGCTGTTCATGCCTGCATCTTCATCATCATCATCATCATCATCAGACAATGCCTTTTTTGGTTTCTATATGCCAACAAACACACACACAACATCATAAAACACCATTATTTTATATGTCAGAGACTACATCTTCTAGCAGAAGGACACATGTTGCTTAAGAAAATAACATTTAAATGAAATTTTATGTCCATATCTTTTTTGTTTTGTGATAATCCTGACAATCCTGATGCAGCCTGTCTGATGTGAGAATGCCTCACCCTGCTTGTGGTAGTCTTTCCAGTCTTTTTCACAGGGCTATAATCATCCTCTTCTGAGCCTGATGGTTTCCTCTTTCTGCCGCGACCTTTACCGCCCCGTTTAGCTGCTGCTGGTGCTTTTTTAACGTCTGTATCTGAGTCCCAGGCAGATACATCAGGCTTCTTAGATTTAGCTGGAGCTTTCTTCTGTTTAGGTGCTGCGTCTGCAGGCCTTTTAGCTGGGGTAATAAAAGAAAACATTACAGTGAAAATTTTGTTAATGGACTGGAAAAGAAATTTGTGTGTTACTTGTACATGGTGCCAATGAAGAGCTTTCTGTTCCAGTGCATTTGTGGTCTTTGTAATTTGTAATCTGGTAAAAGTCAACATAAAACAGCATTCAACTCAACTTCCATAATGTGACATATTTCAAAATAAAACAAATTATTTAATAGAAAAAAAAATGGGCAAGACTTGATTTCATCCATCAGGAACTGATTGGATAATGAAAAGTGGGCGTTCCATACCAGAATAAAAAAGATTATGAAGAAAAAATTAGACCAGGAACAAAGTAGACTGGATCAATTTTGATTTTATGTTGACTCCATGTCAGCCCCCTGGAAGCTGATCAGGTACCTTTTTTAGCTGGAGATGGTTTCTCAAAAGCAGAACTGCTGGAATACGTGGAGAACACTTGACCCCTGTCATCATCACTTTCTGACTTCACATCTGACCAACAAATAAACACTTATATTAGACAAATCAGTTTAGGTACATGTTGTCAGAGACACGATAAACAACAATAAAGCATAAACCCACACATACCGTCATCACTACTCTTGTCAGTGTAGGCAGGTTTAGATGAGAACACACTCTCTGACTCTTTCTTCTTTGCTGCTTGCAAGGTGGACCTGAAAATGAGTTATTTAAAATTAACACTTTTTTGCAAATAGTAAATGTATGTCACATGCATGCCTATTTGCTTTCTTGTGAAAAATGTAGGTAAATGGGTACATAGTCAAAAAAAATTTATTTTATAATGATTTATTTAAATAGTAAAGTACATCAAGATCAGTGTTGGTTGTAATCTGATTACAAAGTAATTAGTAACTGAAATCTAATTACTTTAAGTCCAAAAGGTACTGTAACATATTACATTTTGAATTCTTGTAATCAGATTACAGTTGCTGACTTTAATTACCTTTAAATACATAACTTGGGTTACACATGTTTCTTAAATAATATTAAATATAGAATGGATTCAAAACAGGGACTAAAAACTAAATGTTTTTCATTTCGGTTCGTTCTGAGCAAAAACGGTAGTTTTTTGTTCCAGTTCAGAAGTTCCACAGCCTCCTTTCCAAATAGTAACCGGTTAGAACAAAATAAAAGAACAGTTAATAACGTTCTTTTCAAATGACAGGACTCTGCGCTAAAGGGTGGGTGAAATACCAATTGTAGTGTTGTCAGATCTCGCAAGAGAAACAAGCAACCTGGTCTGGAAAAACAAGAGCAAAATAAGCCACTTGCCTCACCAAAAGAAGTGAAAATAAGCAATTAATGTTTTTCCTGAGTGGTGGATTTATCAGCTTAGAAATAATAACAGCATACAGTTAATTAACAGTTAAGTATAATTTTTATTACAGATCTCCTCAGTCAAAACTTGGCAGCATTAAATCATTATTAATGCATATTATCTAATAATTCAGTGACGACTTGTAAACTACTCAGAAATGTACTTTTTACCTCTAATAATGTTTTCCTTGTATCTGGATTAGCTGAGCTTGTATATGTAGTAATTATACATAGTTGTTAAAAAGGTTTTTATTCACAGAATGCAACATCCACGATGGGAAATTAGGCAAAGAAATGTGTGATGCAGCAATCTCCTTCAGGATCAAAGGTCTTGTTTATTTTTTCTGGCAACATGAAGTGGTGTACTTCCAAAAACGTACTGTGATGAACCCTTTAGCCTTTGGTTTCACAGAGAAATTGCGATCCATTTTTGAGTCATTGTAAGGGAGAAATGTGTTGTGCTAAGTGTATGACTTGCTTGCAACAACGAGGAAATACAGATATTATTTTGAATTCATTGAGCGGAAAAACAATAAAGTAACTTAAGGCCAATTCATACTGCCCCAACAAACGGCAGCAAACAACAACAGTGTGATCAACAGATCAGTGTGATCAACCTGTTGGCATTTGTTGGTGTCTGTTTTCACCGATTCAACATGTTCAATCTGCATTTGTCGGTTCTTGGAATATTTGAGCAGTCTGGTATGAATTTCCAACAAACTCTGATGTAAACTGACTTCACTGCGAACTGTTGCCATGACACTGAGGCAAGCGTCCCTGTCAACTCACAGAAAATGAATGCGCGTGGCTGCATATGTCTTGATAGAGCAGGAGAAACACAGTCAATCGCGATTAATACAATTTTTGTAGCGAACTTGTTATAGCATTCCGTTCCTTTCTAAAGAAACAAAATTATATGTTAGTGTTGGGTTCAGCAGCTTGTGTGGATGACACACGTGAGGGAATATGTACAAACAGGCAAGACACGGGCGGAGATTAATTTGTGCTGAAGCACTTTTTTCATTTGCATGAAAAACACAGATACTTTGTTTCTCAAATGGCATCAAATCACTCTGAAAATGAAAACACTGAACTAAAGGCAGATCTGCAATAATTAAAAATATTAACTTTCCCTACATTTAATAGATATAACCTCATGTGTAAAAATATTTTTTTTTTTATGCTGCCGGATCGCTGTCCTCCGACGGAACTCTCGGAATGAATACGTTCCTAGCAAATACAAACCGTTTTTAAAACATAGTTGTGTTTAAGTCGTCTTCAAAGGTGAATAATGACATGCAAAGACGCAAGTTTGTCGGTGTTTGTTGGATCAGTGTGAGCATGACAGTCTGTTGGCCTTTGTTGGGGCAGTGTGAACTGGCCTTTAGAGTAACTAAAAAGCAAAGCAATTAGTAATGTGTTTACATTTTCGATAAAGTAATTAGTAAAGTAATCTAATAACAAATTTTAGAGACGTAATTTGCAGTCGATTATCATGGTAGTATTTGTTGTATTGTCTTTAATTAACTTAATTAGATTTAGGGGGTATTTACACTTTGTCACTTCATGCGTTTTTACTGATCGAATGAAAAGATCAAATGTAAATGCCCTCCATGATGGATTCATGACGGATATAAATCCAATCACTCAAACCACCCCAGGAGGTAGTTTGACACGCATTTCATTCAAAACTTGGTCAAGTGTAAATGCATCTGGCTGTTCAAGCCAATTATGTAAACTTTACTCTGCCCAAACAGCGCTACCGCATATTTGCATAGGGCTCACATCATGTGATAAATAATAAAGTAAGAAACAGATGGATGTTTTCTTCACTTATTTGATTCAGGTTGCTGACAAAACTGAAACTAAACAGTGACAAAGAGCGCCGCTGACGTGCATGACGCATCTGAACTACAACAAGTTCCGAGGGGAAAAATACACAGCACGCATACACACAGATACCTGCGCGTGGCGCAATGTCATTTAGAATCAAATAATAAATCACACCTTCTAAAATCGCTGCCCGGCATTAGCATAATCACAGAAGTGAACTGTGTTTTATTTGCATATATCGTGGGAATTAAAGATTGGATTTATATCCATTTAGCAGAGACACATTTATGTGGCCAAGTGTAAATTGAATGTGCTTATTCAATTGGATAGCAATCCAATCAGTAAAAACGCATCAAGTAACCAAGTGTAAATACCCCCTAAATAAAGAAATCATTTAGCGTTTTGTTTTTTACTGCAGTATAGTAATCTAATGAGGATTACAAGTAAAACTTTAAACGTAAAAAAACCCAGATTTTACAGAAGATTACAGAAATTTGAATGTGGAGGAAATGTGCTGAAAAATGTCACAAAATGTCACAATGCTAAAAATCTTAATGATCCTTAAAATAGAAATTCTATTTTTCATAAAGAAAATGAAGTCTAATTTCTTTCTTTTTAAATTGGGATGAAATATGACTTGGGATGGAAAATTGAGCGATTCACCCTCATATGAGCATCTGAAACTGAACAGATTTGGATAGAGTTCCACGTACGAAGTGAATGTGGTTTTTGGAGGGAATATATCATCATCATCCTCATCATCATTGTTTTGCACTGTGTTCTTGTAGGAGTGAACTGGAGAGGCTGAAGCATCATTCTCCTGTTCTTCATCACCATCATCCTCTTCCTCCTCTGAGAAATCAAATGTGTACTTGGCTTTCACCGCTGTCAGATGACAACACAACACACAACACATCAAGCTGTTTCCATGAATTACATCATTACACAGATTAAATCAGTTAAAGATGGCATGAAATCAAACTTGACCCTATTTATTTTATTAATGCATGTTAGTGGTTTTATTGTGAATGATTCATCCATGCATATTTGCTATTTTATAATTTTTTTTTTGCAATTTTGACCTTGTAATCTTTAATCAAAATGTCGTAACTTGCTCTTCCGGGTGATATGACTGACTCTTCTCTGCTGCCGTATGCTAGGCCGCGCTGCAAGCCAAGTCAAGAGTCATGTAGACAAACCTGGTGTCAAAGCAGCTAATGCAGAGATAAAGATTTCCTTACCAAAATACTGTTACCTACCCCAAACAACCTTGATTACGGGCCAAGATTCCGTTTCATGCCGACTTTAAACATCTTAATGACTTATTTCTAAGAATATTTATACATAAGCACACACAGACCTGATGCTCGTCTGGACGTTGTGTCTCTGGGAATAAAGAGTTCATTTTCATCCTGCTCGTTATCTGATCTCTCATCTTCTTTTTCATCATCTGACCACGGATTCCTCTTTTTCAACTTTTTACCAGGACATTTAGCACCTGTGGGCTTCCTTTGTCTCGGGGCACCTGAACGAACAACAGAACAACTATGTCATAGAGGGGTTGGATTATCAGCATTGACAACTACTAAATGTAGTCAACTGAAAAGTAACTCTAACATGATTCAAATAACATGTTCTTTATTAGAATGCAAGGCAACCTGGTTAAAGAAATCAAAGTTCTTTTCATTATAGAAAACATAGGTGTGCAAGAAAAATACACAGTAAAGTGCACCACACAGGAAGTTGGCAACATAGAGTATATGTAAAATAAATTAAAATCTAATTTATTTAAAATAACCCAGATGTTCAGAAATAATAGTATAAGCGCATATGCTCAGCTGATCTGATTGGAGGCAGCATCAAGTCAAGCGCTTTAAACATCTTTTTTCTCTTCTTTTTCTTCATTTGGTGGATTGATAACGTATCTAACTATAGCATTTGCTAATATTTTTATGCAAAACCTTTTAAACTGCATCAAAACGTAAATTTGCATTAATCAATAAAATCGCCCAGCCCTACTAAACAGTGGTCACTGTGAAAAAGGTAAACAGTAAACGTCTTGTCGGCATGGGCATTACCGGTTCAGTTTTTGGTTTGCCTGGCCCCTCCCTTTGCCGCCTCTGCCGGCGACCCCTTCTCTCATTTAACGTGACTGTGTTGGAGTGCTATCTGGGTTGGATGTGTCTCTGGCTGTGGAGCTAACTGGTGCACACCATGGTTCCAGCCACAGATTACAATCTAAAAAGGGCAACCAAACAATTATATTTGGTTATCTGTCATGTCACAAACAGACAAGATGAGCTTGATTTGGAGGTGCCTGTCGTGGTGCTCCAGCATCCTTTGTGGAGGAAGACACAGCGGAGCACGGAGGCTTAACCGCTGGTACGGGGGTTGGGTTTTTCTAGTGGCGGGGAGGGGGGGCCAGGTGGATCGGAGGTGGGGTTGGTGTCTGTGTCGGGGGGGTCTTGTGCTCGCCGGCGGTGGTGGAGCGGCTGCCAGACCTAGAGAGTTGTGTATATCTGCAATCATTTTATTGACTGGTCTAAAATCTCATAAAGCTGAGATGATATTATTATTATTATTGTTATTATTATTATTACTACTACTGCTACTACTATTGTTGTTATTATTATTATTATTACTATTGTTATTGCTACTACTACTGCTACTACTACTACGACTACTATTATTGTTATTATTAATATTATTGTTATTATTATTACTACTACTACTACAACAATTATTATTATTACTATGATTGTTTCAAATTTTCTTGATATCTATCTATCACTCAGTGAGTTTATATCTATATCTTTTATCACCAGAAAAATGTAATTAATAATAATGATTACTATTACATCACACTAAATTAACCTATTGCTTAAACTTAGCACTGCACCTGTATACACTACTATACCTATACATCTATATATATATATATATATTTTTTTTTTTTGTTTTGTTTTATTATCTTTTATTTTTTTCTTATATGTGTGTGTGTGTGTGTATATATATATATATATATATATATATATATATATATATATATATATATATATGTGTGTCATTGGTCTCTTACTTTGTATAAGCTGCTATGTCTTGATAATTTATGCGTTTTGTTCAAGAAAAAAGAAAAAAGAAAAAAAAGAAAGAAAAAGAAAAAGGTAAACGGTTAACTGATGTAATTGTGGTAATAACAGTTTTTACCAGGTTCTTTCTTCTCTCTCTTGATGCGTGGGGCTTTGGGCTTGGCTCCTGGGTTTGGCAGGCCTGATGGAGAGATTAGTGAATTTTCTGCTGTTCCCCCGTTAGAACCGAGCGCACTGTCCTCATCAAACTCCAACTTCACTGATGCATCTAATTCACCCTGATACACACAAACAATCATATTAACATGCACACAAGAACACACTTTTACACTAATGCACTAAAGAGCACAAGTGAAAGTAAAAATCCCATTAATTTTTTCCATAGACAAACTGATTTTTACAGATAATTTATAAACACTTACAGACAGACCTACCGTGAGCTTCAAGGTTTTATAATCAATGGTATATGCTTCTGTTAAAACCATCAGTCCATATTAAGTTCATTTTTACAAAATCATGTTTAATAGATGCATTCCTGGTGAGGAACTACACTACTCATGATCCCAAGGGGAAACGATCCACCAATCAGAGAATCATGGCGAACAAAGTGCGCCAAAAGAGCTCTGCAGCGACCGCCCACTCCAATGATGCACTGTGAATGATGCAATTGGGCCACTTTCTCTACACTCTCAAACTACTTGTATACTGTATTTGTATAAATCGGAATATTTTGCAATAAAATTAAAATATATTGTTTCTATACTTTAACATTACATCAATAGTTTTATATTGTTACATCGTTTTTAAATTGATTATGTCATTCGCAATGCTTCATGGCATTGTAGTTCATTCCCTTGTGAAAGACGTTAAGTAAACAGTCTTGTGTAGTGTAGTGTATAGTTTTTTTAATGGCTGATGCCAATATTTCAAGAGCCAGGTGGCAGACAGGCCAATAAATTGCCGAAAATATATCATGCAATTTAAAATGATAGTAAAAGACGTAATAAAATTGCTTAAAATTAAATTAACTTTTTTTTTTTTTTTTTTTTTAGAGATGCCAGGTTTTAGTTTGTTTAGTCATCTACGGCTGGGCGATATGGCTATAAAAATTATATCTCAGTATTTGTCAGCCCATTCACAATATTCAATATAAATGTATATCTCAGTTATGTATTTTCTCTGAAAAGGCTTCAAAATGTTTTTTTTTTGTTGTTTTTTTTCAGAGGAACCATCATTTCAGCAAGAGTTACTGTACTGTATATTCTATAGACCTTGTTCACAGTAGCACCATCTTTGAATTTTGACAGGAATGAAGACAAGGCTGTGAGAGATATACTTACCATATCTTCAATGACATGCACTGTTTAAGGCTATGAAAACGCTCCTAGTTCACATCTAATTTTTCCACAACTCATGTTATCTGGAATTTAAAAAAAAAATGCTTAAGATATTTTTTCAATGTTTCGTCAGTGGAATGATCCAAAAACACTTTAAACAACTGTACAACCCATTGAAGAGACTCTACGTCTATCCCTCAGTACCTCGTTGTCATTCCCTTCAAAAATAAAGATGGCGCTGATGTGAACAAGGTCAATTGTAGTCAATAGATTCAAAATGTTTAATGCATGAGGTAAATATTCAGCAAAAAATATGACTCCATGTTTTCAACAGTTTTTCACTATATGAACACAAGGGAGAATTATATTCAATCATTGTTTAACAACAGGCCTATTTTAACTAAAATAAAAAAATAAAATAAAAAAAATTGTACAAAAACTCCACTCACTTATTTTTTGGAGCCCAAAATTATTCAGTAATAATAATACTGAATTATTATTGTGGGACCCAGTTAAGTTTATAATCATATATTACTGAATTATTATAATTATAAATATTTTTTATGATTTGCTTTATACAATATATTTCTGTCATATTTACCTTCACCTGGAGCATTTATATTGGCAGAAAACTGAAAGTGCAGTGCGAATTTTCATAATTACAAGTCATCGCCTCCTTTTCTGTGATACTGTATGGAGTTTTTAGATTTGTACAAGTTAGCGGTCACAGATGTTTGGAACTGAGTGAAGGAGTGAACCTGCAGAACTTTGTTTTCACAATGCACGGACCCCTGCAGAATGTACATTTTTAGAGGTAAGAGATCTGATTCTTTGTCAAATTAGAATGATTTCTTTATTTCACTGGCAGTACATCTCATCTGTGATCTGATATTTTTAAAGACTTGGCCAGACGTGCAGTCCACCAATAACAACAATAGTGACAGCAGTAGGAATGCTCACTAGTGACTTCACAATACAGAGACTAGCGATATCCAGTGATGTCACTGGCAGTGTGAATGGGGGCTTCAGATGGCAAGCAGGCAATTTTCGCAGCCATCGTGACTTGTGAAACTAATCAGCCAAATGTGAAAATTTATCAGCCGTTACCGATCATTTAAAAACACCAAATATCAGCCGATTTATTGATTTTGCGATATATTGGTCGACCACTAGTCCTTTGTCTTTTTGTCTGATTTCAAGTACTTAGCTGCAAATCAAAGTTTGTAATTGTGTGATTCACCCCGGTACTGGTTGGTTTGGTTCATGGCTTACAACCCTTTTATGAAGGACTTTATGAAGTCCCTTTGCGAAAATGTCAGGAAATCAGAACAAATGGTCCCAAAAAGTTAATCTACCAAAAAGTTTTCTTAAGGGCTGGGAAAAGTAACGAGTTAATTTCTGTGATTAATAGTTGACTGTTTAAAATGTTAAAAAAATTATGCAATTAATGCAGTATACGTGTTATTTCCCACTTCATGTGGCTAAAATTGGCATATATACAGTTGAAGTCAGACGTTTACAGACACTTAGATTGAAGTCATTTAACCACTCCACAGATTTAATATTAGCAAACTATAGTTTTGGCAAGTCGTTTAGGACATCTACTTTGTGCATGACACATGTAATTTTTCCAACAATTGTTTACAGACAGAATGTTTCACTTTAAATTGACTATATCACAATTCCAGTGGGTCAGAAGTTTACATACACTAAGTTAACTGTGCCGTTAAGCAGCTTGGAAAATTCCAGAAAATTATGTCAAGCCATTAGACAATTAGCCATCTAATTCAGTGTACTGAATTGAAGGTGTACCTGTATTTCTGAATACATAACTATGGCCATCAATATTGATAACCTGCTTCAGAATGCTTCACGGCCTCTGTTTCGCTTCACCTCGAATTCTACAGTCTCAGTACAGGCCCAGGCATCCACTGTATCACCCGAACCCATGCAAGTTGCTTACACTCGCGTTTCCATGGAGGAATGCCAACGTCGACGCAAGGAAAACCTTTGCTTTTATTGTGGCTCACCAGGTCATCTCAACACTGCATGCCCATACAAGAAATCAAGTTCTCCTGAGTCAAGGCAAAATGTGAGTACAATGAACACTGTATCACACGTTTCACATAATTTTCTGTTACCTGTAGAGGTCTCCATTGGTGATCATGTAAATAGTTTTACAGCTTTAGTGGATTCTGGTGCTGCTGTTAATCTCATTAATCAGGAGATTGTACAAGAACTCAACATACCCACCATTCAATGCGCCCCAACGATTACCATCACCACTGTTGACAACACTCCTATTGGTACTGGCATAACCCAACAGACTGTTCCGATAACCATCAAGGTTGGACTTTTTCATGTAGAAAAAAATCTCACTATATGTCATCAACTCACCCAAGCATGCTCTTATCCTGGGTCATCCCTGGCTGGCCATCCATGACCCATCGATATCTTGGAACCAAGGTGAGCTCACGCAATGGTCACAATTGTCACAAACATTGTCTCCATGTAGCTGTTTCCATGCCTTGTCTTATCACCAGTATTGAGAGCCCTGAATCACAGAAGGAGCCCACGATCCCCAAGGAGTATGCAGAGTTCAGTGAGGTGTTTAGCAAAATCAAAGCTACACAACTTCCTCCTCATCGTCCATGGGATTGCGCCACTGAATTTCTGTCCAATACAGCCCCACCGAGATGCAAGGTATATACATTGTCACGCCCCGAGACCCTCGCCATGGAGAATTACATTAAGGAAGCCCTGGCCTCCATCCCCCTACCTCCCCAGCTGCTGCAGGGTTCTTTTTCGTAGAGAAGAAGGATGGAGGTCTACGTCCCTGTATCGACTATCGAGGCCTGAACTCTGTCACCATATAGTACCATTACTCATTACCGCTTATACCCTCAGTCCTTGAACAACTCTGTGAGGCAAAGATCTATACCAAACTTGATCTGAGAAGTGCTTATAACCTTGTCAGAATCCGAGGAGGGGATGAGTGGAAAACTGCTTTCATCACCACCGGGGGCACTATGAATATTTGGTAATGCCATATGGACTTGCTAACGCCCCCTCGGTTTTCCAGTCTTTTATCAATGAGATATTCAAAGACTTACTGATTCATTGTGTGGTGGCTTACATTGACGACATCCTCATCTACTCACAAGACATGGAACAACATATCCAGCAGGTCAAGACAGTTCTATCATGTCTCCAAGAACACCAACTATTTGTCAAGTTAGAAAAATGTGAGTTCCATACCTCCCATACCACTTTCCTAGGCTACAATATCAGCCATCAAGGTGTAGCAATGGATGTCTCTAAGATAACAGCAGTCACCGAATGGCCTCGACCTTCAAAAATCAAGGAACTACAGCGGTTTCTGGGCTTTGCCAACTTCTATTGCCGTTTCATCAGGAATTACAGCATCATTGCAGCTCATCTCACGTTGTTGCTCAAGGGAAAGCCCAACAAATTGCCTTGGAACGATGCCGCATACCAGGCCTTCATCTCCCCCAAGTCAAGCTTCATGACCGCTCAGATACTGAAACGTCCTGACCCCAATCTTCCCTTCATCGTTGAGGTAGATGCTTCAGATTGCAGGATTGGAGCGGTCCTGTCACAACGTCATGGAACACCAGGCAAGCTTTACCCTTGTGCCTTTTTCTCCAGAAAATTGAACTCTGCAGAACGTAACTATGATGTGGGAAATAAGGAATTACTTTCCATGAAAGCAGCCCTCGAAGAATGGCGTCACTGGTTAGAGGGGGCAGTCCACCCTTTCCAGGTTATCACCGATCACAAAAATCTTGAATATATCAAGGCAGCCAAGAGATTGAACCCACGTCAAACCCGATGGTCATTGTTTTCACCAGATTAAATTTAACAGTCACTTACCATCCTGGCAGCAAGAACAGCAAGGCAGATGCACTTTCACGCAGTCCATTCTGCCACCATCTGTCATCATAGCGATTAGCTGGGACATCATGGAGGAGATACAACGAGCACAACAGCATGAACCGTCACCTCCTAACTGCCCCCTGACCAAGCACTACGTACCCCAAGCTCTACGACAGAGGACTATCCAATGGGTCCACACTTCCTTGAGCACTGGACATCCTGGCATCCAAAAGAACTGTTACCCTGGTGTGTAATTCCTTCTGATGGCCAACTTTGATTCATGATGTAACTAACTATGTAAAGTCTTGTCAGGTGTGTGCCCAATCCAAGACCCCCAGAGAACTGCCCACGGGATTGCTTCAACCACTGCCAATACCACAAAGACCATGGTCCAACTTGTCCATCGACTTCGTCACAGACCTCCCAAACTCCCATGGTAACACTACCATTCTGGTAATAATAGATAGATTTTCTAAATCATGTAGACTTGTCCCTCTCAAGGGTTTACCCGCTGCCATGGAAACCGCTAATGCTTTGTTCCACCAAGTCTTTAGGGTCTATGGAATACCAGAGGACATCGTGTCTGACAGAGGTCCACAGTTCACATCCTGAGTTTGGCAGGCTTTCTGCAAACAACTGGATATCAATGTGAGTCTCACCTCTGGTTACCACCCTCAGGCCAACGGACAGGTGGAACGTCTAAACCAAGAGATAGGCAGATATCTTTGGAGTTATTGTAGCCATGAACAGGAGAAGGAGCGATTTCCTGCCCTGGGATGAATATGCACAGAATTCCCTCACTCATACCTCTACGGGTCTAACCCCCTTCCAATGCGTGCTGGGCTACCAACCCCCAATGTTTCCTTGGTCAGGAGAACCTTCTACGGTGCCAGCGGTGGACGATTGGATTAAGCGAAGCGAGAGGGTGTGGGACAGTGCACATGTCTGGCTACAGCGAGTGGTCAGAGCACAACGCTTCTAGGCTGACCAACGGAGGCACCCCCATCCCAACTATCAGCCAGGACAGAGAGTCTGGTTGTCCACAAGGGATCTCAAGTTGCGGCTACCCTGCAGGAAGCTCAGTCCAAGGTATGTGGGTCCTTTCAGAATTATCCATCAAATAAACCCAGTTACTTACCATTTAGAGCTTCCTGCTAATTACCGCATCTCTCCTTCCTTCCATGTGTCCTTGCTGAAGCCCGTCCACCCGGCGTCTGGCTCTGGAACCACGGATTCTGAGCCTCCACCTCCATTGGAGGTAGATGGAGCCCCAGCGTATATGGTCAGAGAGATCATGGACTCAAGACGACAGGGAGCCAGATGCAATACTTGGTGGACTGGGAGGGCTACGGACCAGAGGAGAGATCATGGGTATCCGCCAAGGACATATTGGACCCGTCCCTGATCCAAGAATTTAATCATGCCCATCCTAATCATCCAGCACCATGACCAAGGGGACGTCTCAGTAGAAGAACACCAAGAGTTGTTCATGGGGGGGTTCTATAACATCCGAGGTTATTACCCCTCCTACCAACCACCAGAGGGAGCCCTCTCCCGAATACTTACTCTGTTCCATTTCTGCTTTGGTGACTTCCTGTTTAAACTATATAAATACCATGCTGTTCCATTTTGACTTTGCGAAGTATTGCCAGTTTACCCTGCCTTACCAAGCGTTTTTCCATTGCCTTTGCTGATTGTTTTCATGTTATGACCATTGCCTGTTTTCCTGGATTTTCTGCCTTTTGGATACCCCTCCTTTTTGTTTGCCTTGTTGGACTGTCTTTTTGGTTTATTGGATTATACCGCTTGCTTTATGACTACCTCTATTTGCCTGCCGATTTGGATTGTTTGCTTGTGTTCATAATAAACTTCCAGCACATGGATCCTAACACCGTCTCCATGGCCAGTTCATTACAACTGATACTGAACATACTGTACTGAAGTTTATTTAGCTATTTATTTTATTTGAATTTATTCTTTATTTTAATGGTCAGCAACTGACTGATACTAAACATACAGTACTGATGTTTATTTAGCCATAATATTAATTTATTCTTTATTTAAATAGTCAGCAACTGACTGATACTAAACTGTACTGATGTTTATTTAGCTATTTATTTTATTTGAATTTATTCTTTATTTAAATGGTCAGCAACTGACCGATACTAAACATACAGCACTGATGTTTTTTAAGCTATTTATTGTATTTTTATTTATTCTTTATTTTCTGTGTTCATTTCTAGAATTTGTTGACAATGTATAATAATAATGTCAAATATTCTTTGATAAAAATATTTGTTTAAGAAAGCAGCCTTCTGAGTACCTTTGCATAGTCATATCAGTGTAGAATCGGTGCACAATCCACATAAAAAAAATCTGTTCCCTGTCTGTCACTCACTCGACGTTGTGACGATGTAGTGACACTAGGGGTTCGATCTTGAGAGCCCCAATCACCTTTGCTTAAAATATAAAAGGCCAATGAAAATTGGCGAGTGGAATTTGCATGCCACTCTCCGCCCCGGACATACGGGTATAAATGGAGATGGCATGCATCACACATTCAGATTTTTTCTTCAGAGCCGAATGCATGTGTGTTCGTCCTCTCACTCTTTGCTACGCTGCTGGATTTTTACGGTGCATATCAGCAGTCACCCTCACACGGTTGAGTGTTGTGTTTCCCCCTGGGTGCTTCGGCAGCCTGAGTCTGCAGGTGCTAAAAGAGTATATCAGAGTATTTTCCTTCTAAAAGAGCTCACGCAAACGCTTGCCGTCTTTTTAAAGATGTCCTTCCGCGATTGCTGTACTGGATGTCAATCGGCCTATGTAACTTATTGAAATGTAATCTAGGACGCTTACCAGTCCAAATGAAGGACTTTGCTATGCTATCAGATTGCTTGAAATAAGAGAGGGGGACATCTACAGGGAGAGATTGTAGCAGGTAGTTAAATTTTGGAATACAATTAATTTTAATAACATTAACCTTCCTAATCATAGATAAATGTAATGAAGCCCACCTGCCCACATCGCTCGAAAACCTTTTTATAAAGGGGTCAAAATTAACTCTAACTAAATAAAAAAATTAGCAGGGAATAAAATGCCCAAATACTTAATTCCCTGTTTGGGCCACTGGAAGGTGCCCGGCTGAAAAGCCGTTACTGGGCAGTACGCAGTCAGAGCCAAAGCTTCGGATTTTAGACCAATTGACTCCGTATCCTGAGAACTTAGAAAAGCAATTAATAATGCTGTGGAGGCAAGGCGTAGCTCTAATGGGGTCAGAGACGAATAATAAAATATCATCTGCGTAGAGCAAAAGCTTATGCGCCGCACCTCCCGCCACCATCCCTGGAAAATCATCTTCCCTTCTTATCGCGGCTGCTAATGGTTCCAGGGCAAGACAGAACAATAATGGGGAAAGAGGGCAACCCTGCCGGGTGCACCTATCCAGAGTAAAATAATCTGAAATTAATCCATTTGTTTGTACCGCTGCTACCGGGTGTCTATAAAGTAACTTAATCCATCCAATAAAAGTATTCCCGAACCCATATACTTCCAAAATCTTAAAAAGATAATCCCATTCTACCATATCAAATGCCTTTTCGGCATCAAGTGAGATGGCAGCGACCGGCGTCTGATCATTCGCCACTGACCACATGATATTGATGAAACGCCTAATGTTATCAGAAGAGCTGCAGCCCCGAATAAACCCCACCTGATCTATATGTATAAGAGATGTCATAGCTTTACTTAATCTGTTAGCCAGAATTTTTGACAATATTTTTACATCTAGCTGGATCAGGAAAATTGGATGGTAACTCTTACACTCACTTGGATCTTTGTCCTTTTTAAGAATCAGACTGATCTGGGCTTGTGTCATGGTTGGGGTAAGCTTGGAAGCTTTCCATTCTTTAATGATTCCGTATAAATTTCTAACAAATGTGAAGCCAGTTCTGTAGCATAAGATTTAAAAAAATTCAGCAGCAAAGCCATCTGGGGCCGGAGACTTGCCTGTAGGCAAGGCCTTAATTACCTCGCCAAGCTCCTCCAAGTTTATCTCAGAATCAAGATAATTTTTTTTGCTCAGTCATCAGTTTAGGAAGTTCTAATGGTTCCACAAAGTTTCTAATATCTTCATCAGTAGACGAAGACGTGGAACTATAGAGGTCAAGATAGAATTCTTTAAAAGCATTATTAATATCAATGGCCGAGGTAAACATTTTACCACCAGCAGATTTCACTGAGAGAATGATAGAAAAAGACTCTCTGCTTTATATATCTAGCCAAAAGCTTCCCTGCTTTTCCCCCTGACTCAAAGTATTACTGTCTTGTTCTGAATAGCCAAAACAACACCTTCCGCAACAAAATAGTAATGTATCTGTATTTCAATCAGGCCAATTCTCTGAGGCCTTCAGACGACATTCGGCACTTCAGCTCTGCCTCAGCACTTTTAATATTCCCTTCCATCTCCACGAGTTCTCGTGCTTTGGATTTTTTGGTGAATGGGGCATAATATTATCAAACCCCTAAGAACCACCTTAAGTGCCTCCCAAGCCATGCCCACAGGGGACACCGAGGACCAGTTGGTCTCAATATAAACATTGATTTCAGCCTTTAACATTTGTTGGAATTCAGGATTTTGCAAAAGGGATACATTAAAGCACCAACTATATGATTTATTTTTCTTCATATGTGGCAACATCTCTAAACTCACCAGGGCATGAACGGAAACTAAGATGTTTCCAATTGAGCAATCAACAACAGATGAAATGAGGGGCTTAGATATAAATAAAAAACATCTATTCTATTCTAAATCTTATGGACTGATGAAAAAAATTTATAGTCCCTAACAAATGGGTTCAAAAGTCTCCAAATATCTGTAAGACCAAGATTTTTACACATCCTGTGAAGCATCAATGTTGCTCTAGGGGGCTTACACACTTTTGCTTCACTATGATCAAGGATCATCAGTCCATCAATAGATTAAAGTCTCCTCCAATATTATATCATGAGGGGTGCAAGTGGCTTGCAGCATCCCTTCAAGATCTTTAAAAAAGCCCTGATCATCAGCATTAGGTGCGTAGATATTAGCCAAAATCAACCTTTGCCCCTGAATTTCTGCTAAAACAATAATGAATCTTCCTAATTTATCTTTACTCTGTTTGAGATATTTGGATTGTAGATGCTTACTTATCAGTGTAAAGACTCCCCTGCTTTTACTTGCACCAGCACTAAAGAAAACATGTCCACACCATGAAAGATGCATTTCTTGAAGAAACACTATATCATATTTCTTACGTATAAGAAGAGAAATAACTTTCCTTCTTTTTATGGGGTGCCAGGAATTTCACCATATCCCGACCTTCTTCGTCCTCAGGAACTCCAACAATTTGGACATACTTCTCCCAGACGCGCTCCAAATCCACCTTGGTCGCTAGCGGATTAGCAGCTAATTCCCTCTCCGATGACTACAGATAATCGATCTGTTTCTCGACATCTGGCACTCTTGTAACCACCTCAGTGAATTTTGTCTCCATGGCTGTGATCGATCAACATATTGCAGCAAAATCCTCCAAGTCAGCAATGACCTTCGTCAGCATTGCCGACACGTTCAACAATTCTCACCAAATTTCCTTCACTTCTCCGGCAAAATCGACACCCTGGCTCGAGGCCTCCAGAGGGGCGTCATTTTGAGCACGTAAGTGTCTTTTAATGTCTCCAGAGCCCCAGGATTTTGAATTCTTTGACATATTGTCTTCCTAGAACAGTTATGGATCAGGGTGTATCGAATCTCACCGGTTTATGACACAAAAAGTATCAGAAAAGTGCGCAGAGCTCACTGTTCACACGTCCGAACCTTGCATGGCATCACGTGACTCTCCATTTTAAAACATTCTTTAAAACAATTGACCACTCTAAAGGTGTGTATAATTCACACACTGGATGTTAAAAGTTCCTTAACAAGGCCTCATACACACTAGGGAGGTCAAAAGTACTAAAAAGTTCTTGGCACTAAGTCGATACTAAAATAAAAAGGATTTAACGATACCAATTGTTTCTGCAGTATGGTAGTAGCAAGTACCAACTCAATTCGGTACCCGCACGCTGTTTGACTAACACATGGGTGCTTTCAAATGCTCACACACTCGAGTGCTTGCTCTGTTACTCCTTTTACACCGAAATACTGCCGACTGTTGTGTCAGAGCCCATGCTCGACCGGAGGAACTGAAAAGCAATCAGAAGAAGAGCCCACGCGGCTCACAATAAATGTGGTCATGCGACTCTGAACATGAACGGTAAAATGTGCTTCATGGTCAAAATGGCCGTCAGATGTGATAATGAATGTAAACACAGTCCAGTGATTGCAAACAGGTGGAACAAAAGCAATCAGTTTTTTATCAAAATATCGGATCTGAGCATTAGACCTTGCACTAGCGGTCTGTTAAGGTAGTAATATTAATCAAACAACAATACTGAAAAGAAAACCACTCAATATTCCTAATTAATTTTTGTTTAGTTTACGTTGTACTTAGCTGTTAACTGTTTACTTGAGTAATTACTTTAAAAAAAGCAATGTTTTTATAATTGAAAAACACTTGAAAGAAATGCAATTGTTTAAACTTATTATTTACATAGATATTTAACTTTTTAAATAGGCTAAATGAGTATTACCTATTTTTGCTGTGGTATCGAAATTGGTATTTGTGGAATTTTACTGGTATTAGTACAGACTACTGAAATTTTGGTATCGGGAATACCCTCATACACACACACACACTCGTCTTTACCTTTTTCTTCTTGGTGAGTTTCTTGGAGGCGTCAGCTTTCATGGTGAGTGTGACCTGTGGCTCTATCCTGCGGCCGAACGGAGAGGGCAGCGTTTCCTCCAACTGCATCTTCTTCACTTTGGGTTTCCCCACCTTCCCCTTCACCAGCTTTATGCCCCTCCCAGAGTTCACACTCTCCTTCTCCTGCTCCTCCACACGCTGCCATAAAGACACAGAGATAAAAGTTTTACATGAGTCATCAGGTTACAATAGTGCTGGATCTTCAACTCAATCATAAACCAGTGTAAAAACTCACGTCCAGCTCCTCTATGAAGACGGCCAGATCTTCTCTCCACAGATCCTCTGAATTCTTCCTCTGCAGTTCATTTAGCTCTGTTTTCTACATGACACATTAAACAGCACACATTCACAATTAACACTCAAGGCTTTATAGCAGCTGGGAACTTGATTACACTATAGCTCATTTGCGTTCTAGTTCTGGTTTTATAAAGATACTAAAAGCAATTGGGAAACTACAGTCAAAGGTATAGTTCACCAAAAATTTTAAGTGAACAATGACTTAAATTTTGGTCTGTTCTTCACACAAAGCTGTCAGGCCTCAAAATAAAATAAAATGTGTAAAATACATAAAAACTGTGCAAGTGATGATTCTAGGGACAGATGTACCTTCATGTCTCTTTGTTTGAGGAGCTCCTCCACCTTCTCTTTCGTCAGACACCACAGTGGCATGTTGAGGATGTAATTAAAGTTTGGTCCAGATGAAGAGCCAGAGTCCACTGAACTGTCACTCTCATTACCATCAATATCCTCATCCTCCAATGACTGACATCGTCATCAGCCCGACCAATCAGAGAGGAAAAAAAAAAAAAAAAGACAAGAGTGAGAGAGAGGAGTGGAGCTGAACAACCTCATTAGAACACTACAAGCTATGAAATCCAATTTGACATTAAATGAACAGTAATGAAATGTAACCTAAACATGTATTTATACATAGAGTCAGTGGCAAATTCTCAGGGCCAACAAAGCCTTCTCTGCTGGCCTAACATGCCAAATAAATATTTTTCATCCTTTCATTCTCAATCACCTTTTTGCCTATGTATTTTTAATTGCTTTCCACTCTTGAATAATCTACAAACAAATAGAGAAAAACGAAAAGTTTATCCAGTCAGAATTTATTCCTCAATGCTTACAAGCAAAGTGTGACAACTGTAACAAAAAAGTGTCACAAATCGCATGCCCCAATCAAGAGCAGAGCATAAGGCCTTCAGAATTTCCACAGAATCCCTCAACATTGCAAATGAATGGGCAACTAAAGTCAGATTGTCAGATTCATCAGCCAATCAGATTGATTTATTTGTTCTTGGTGGGTGTAATCTTTAGGATATGTCCCGGTCGAGGCCTTCTAGCTGGCCTTGAGTGACGCAATCACGCTTTAAGTGATGTAATTTGAAAGCGAAGAGCGCAAGATCTTGCTGACGAGTCAGCTGTCACTGCCACTATAACCATTGAGAAAGAGATCCTTATGGATTTAAAAACACAAGATGTTCTGCATGACCATGTGATTGCTTAATTTATTAGACAGGAAAGGAGGACTGAATTTCACTTCAAGCAAATGGGTAAGTGCTTTTTGCATTTTTATAGAAACATCAGGAGTTTTCTAAGGCTGCTTGAGAATTCAGTGTTGGATAAAGTTTTGAAAAGTAGTGCTGCGTTCCATTCAACTCGGAAAGTCGGATTTTACAACTTTCTACTAGGAAAAGTGCAATGGAATGCATCTTGACTTCAAGAATTACAATTTGTAGGTTTGTGCAGAAATTCTCATCTCCAATTTCGCCGAGATGCAGGGGTATGATGTCACACAAACATGTCGACACTCAGGGAGATATATAAAGTAATAAACATTCACCTTAAGTAATATCGATAAATGAGTTCATGTCCACATTACATGATATTGAAGCTTGTTTAACAAACGCCTGCAGAAACAGGTGTATAAAACATTATAATCTATTTTGATAATCATACACCTGTAGCACAAATGCTAGCGCTGCAGCATTGTTTATCAGTTGGGTTGCTAGGAGACATCTCTAATGAGAGTCAAACCCCTGCTAAGCTAACGGGAGCGTTGCAGTTCCGAATATTGGGGAATGGAATGCATTTATGGTCGGAGATATCAAGTAGGAATATCCCACATCCAACTTGAATGGAACGCAGCATAACCGTGTACCCTGACGAAACGAAATTTATTGCAAGCAACATTTAAATTGCAAATATTATTAGATACATTTTTCCATGTATTATAGACCTCCTTGGTAGATTCATATGAAAAATTATGATTTTTGAATGTCTGTTCGGGAGACGCTCATTTCACAAAACAGTCATGCTGCAGTTAAAATTAGGCTTGCTTAAGCATTAAGTATCGTTTCAAGTTCTGACTTTCATGCATGGACGTGTTTTTAAAATGTCAATTTGTATTATTAGTTAGCTGCGACAATGTATGATGCCCAAAGGCATAGGGTGTCTTATTCATTGTGAAACTGTGTTTTCTTAATGGCATGAATCACACTGAAGGCCTAGACTTTAAATGCATGGCCTGCCACTGCACAGAGTATATATGCTATTATTATATACAATCCAATGTATTACACATTTAAGCACCTATGTTATCTGTTTTAATTCAATTGTATAATCAAAACAATGTCTAATCAAACAAACTCATTAAACTTGGCATTTTGGAGGAACACTTTTCCTTTGATTTCCTGTGTATATTTGAGGTCCGGCAGAGACGGAGCAATAGTATTAAACTTAATGGGAGAAATTGGAAGACCCAAAATGGCGAATGTAGAAAAGGAAGTCCCGCCTTACAGGTAAACGACCTTTTAGATACAGACATCAGTTAGTGACATGAGATCACCTGTCAGTTAGCTTGAGAACGTGTATGAGCATTAGCTGGACCAGCCTGAAAAATAGTGTTTTTAGCGTGATCTAAGCTAAAAAAGCACAATTTATGATACAGTTGTTGTCAAATTTTACTGCTGATTAGAATGTTCAATGATTGTAATCTTGATCAACTGTTTAAGAGATTTCGGTCTTTCCCCATTCAAGTGCATAGCAGTTTGTACTTTTATGCCACTTATATCCATAGAAAATAGCTGCCCGGGAGCATTCCTAAGAAAGCTGCCAAATGGACTGACTTGCCATGAAAGGGACTTTAGCTCCGGTACCACTTGTTTATTCTGAAGTGCACAGTGCATGTAGACTATAAACAGTTAAAAACCCAATACATTTACACAGTTCATTCACGCCAGTATGGCAGCGCATCACATATTGTATGACTTCAATGGGATTCCGTGTCTGTGTTTTTGTGTAAATACAACTTTTGGATATTCTGTGTTTATGTAGTAAATAATATATGTTAAGAACGTACAGTATGTCAATACAACTTGCATGTATGATGCGTGTTGAATGCATTTATTTCATATTTACCATTTTAATACTGGTATAATCCAAAGGGGAAGAGCCAAGGCCTATAAAAGTTAGCCATTTTGTGGTGGGTTATGTGTATTGTGTTTTTTGGACCCTAGTGGTATAGCCAAAACAATAGTTGTGTATGATGTTTATATTTTTGTATAGTTTTCTCTAGATCTATTTTTTTTTTTTTTTCAACACTGTCATTATTTTGGACAATTTTCTGGATTTCTTCACTTTTGCACAAATAAATCACACTGTGGATTCTATTAATCGTTAACTCTGTCACTTATTTTCCTTCACCTTTCGGTACATCCTAACAGTCAACAAATATTGAAACAGCTATCATATACCTTCTCCTGGGCTTTATTCCAGGCAGTGACAGGGTCAGACTCATATCCTCTCTGTACCAGCATTCTAATAAGATCTCGCTTTGATTTGTTCTCTGAAAAATAATACAGACTGCTAAATCACACTGACAGCACATAACATTCACTTTAACATTTAAAACACTTGAACCATTGACTGTGAGGTCTTTAAAACAATGAACATGTGAGAATGTTTGATATTATTGAAAAATATAGCAGGGCTCCAGGCTAAAATAAAAATGACTAAGGAGCCATTGGCTCCTAAACTGAAACATTAAGGAGCCAAATGACTGTTTATAGTCACCAAATCACAGAATTGCTCGATTTAGATTGCTGTTCAGAAACAAGATAGAAAGCAGAAGAAAAGGAAGACAGCTGATAACCCATTAATCGGAGGTTTAATAAACAGTATACAGTACATAGTTGAGAAGATAAGTTTGCATTCCCTTTTGTCTCATAAATGTTCACACCCCTTTCATAATTTATACAAATATAAGAGACAAAAGATTTTTTTTATTTAATATTGCTCTTCACAATCTACATTACAGATAATTATGTATAGTATGCATATAGTAGTTTGTTGTCTTCTTGAGCATCAAAGAATGTGTGCACCTTGTGTAATAGTTGTGAACAAGTCCCTCAATTGGGTCAAAAGATTGATCTCAAATAAATATATATTATACAGTATATAAATTGTTTTACAATATTGCCTTAGTCTTTTACCGTTACCAGATGGCCCAGACACAGAGACTACAAGAGTGCAAACTGAATGAAATCCCAGATGCAGTTTATTGTGCTACTCCAATCCCAATCAATAATTACCAAGAGAAAAAAGTGGTACACAATATGGGACTTTTAATTATAAAGAAGCCTGATATACACATGGGACTCTTATTTTGAAATGTCTGCACTCACTGGCGGCTGATTCGCTGAGAAAGTGAATCTGGTTCAAACTGCTAACCTGAGCTCCTGAGTTCAAACCCTCAGTTCTTTTTGGGTTATTCATGAAAAAGATCCAGTTCATAAGAGTCATTTGGTCACGACTCTCTCGCGCTGGATTTGTTGTTGCGTGCGGTGCAGCGAGCTCGTCATCACAACAGAACGAGTGAAAAGCAGCGCGAGACACACTGGTGCTCTATAGATGTATTCAATAACTCACAAGATGTTATCTGATGAAACCGCATATGAGTGCACACAACCCGACAGTTGCCAATGGCGACTAGATTTTAAATTACAGTCTCAAATTATTTTTGGCTTATTAATAATATTTTTATTACTGAACTAAACTGAATCAGAGAATCATATTGAACAACCAAGAATACAGGAAGGAAACACAACAGAACATACTATCATAAGAAGCTACAGGCCAAAAAGTTAATTGAAATCTGACAAAAATATTGAAAAATATCTCACCGATTGATACTTTTCCTTCGATCTTCTCGAGCACAAATCGAGCCTGGTTGGAGAGTTTGGCAGCCTCTGCTCCCAGACTGCCCACCAGCCAGTCCTTCCTCAGTTTATAATAGTGCAGTCGCAGCTCGAAGAACTCCTTCAGGATATCATGCACAGACTCATAGCGCTTCAAACAGCCCATGTGATCAAACAGCACCTGCAGAAATCACACACAGAGAGAGAGAGAGAGAGAGAGAGAGAGAGAGAGAGACACTCAGAAAACCTTGAATTTTTTTTGGAATGCCCAATTCCCAATGCGCTCTAAGTCCTCGTGGTGGCGGAGTGATTCGCCTCAGTCCGGGTGGCGGAGGACAAATCCCAGTTGCCTCTGCGTCTTAGACCGTCAACCCGCGCATCTTATCACGTGGCTTGTTGAGTGCGTTGCCACGGAGACATAGCGCGTGTGGAGGATTCATGCTCAACTCACCACGCACCCCACCGAGAACGAACCACATTATAGCGACCACGAGGAGGTTACCCCATGTGACTCTTAGGAGACCTGGCTGGAGTCACTCAGCACGCCCTGGGATTCGAACTAGTGAACTCCAGGGGTGGTAGCCAGCGTCTTTTACCACTGAGATACCCAGGCCCACAGAAAACCTTGAACTTGATGCAGTCACATGAAGTCATGTTTATTGAGTATTTACTTACATAACACAAAGTGCTTTATCACTTCATTATAGATTTAAATATTACAATAAACAAAAACATTAGTGTTTTTAAAGTCTTTGTTACGCACATACACAATGAGCTTCAGTAGATCCGTACCATGGAGTTGCAGGTGAGAGAGGACTGCAGTTTAAAGACCTTGTGAAGACCGGCTGCCTCAGCCTGTGCCAGCTTCTCCTCTGTCATACGCACCACAAACTTCACCGTAGTGTCAGTGTGGTACTCCTTATAGTCACTGATCAAAGGAGGAGTTTTATCTGTGCCCTGCAGCATGGGCTCCAGAACTGACTCTTTATATGCCTAAGAGAGACAAAGATAGAGATAGAGACACTGGTACACCAATATTACAGTAAAAAAAAATCTAATTTCATGAAATCCTGACACCTGGTCAGGTGATCATACCTGAGTCCAGGTGCGAACGGGAAGTTCTGTGATCTCAATGGTGTTTTTGTCCAGGACGGACACTTCTCCACTGACGAAATATTGGTTCTGCCCCAGCTCATGAATGACACCTTTAAAGTTCTTGTAGCTGGGCAGCTGAGGAACAATAAAAATACAGAATAAGTAACACTATATGCATAATATATGCATTTTGCACACTTCTTAAAGGGTAGTCACACTAGATTTTGTACAAAAGTTCAAGTCTGGAGAACTCTGACATGCAAATTCATACAGCAAAAAGACATTTGACCACCAAAAAATCCAAAGATTGATTTACTAAGTAGGGGTGGGTATTGATACAGATTTCCTGATTTGATTCTGATTTTGGGTATATTTCAGTTATAATGTCCATTTTGCTTACAGCTAATGCTGTTAATTATACAGGGAATCTTCTACATTCTACATTACAAATATATTTATTATACAAAAAAATAAAAAATTACATTTGTTTTTCATAGTACAAATGTTTTCTATTAATAAATGATGCCTTGAAATTGCATATATTATACTGCATACATATTAGGCAGGTGGTTTTAATGTTGTGGCTGATCGGTGTATTTATATATGTTGTCTTTGAATACAAAATACATGGAAAAATGTCAAACCAAACTTTTACTCTCAACACACAGTGAAAGGATCTCAGTGCTAAACTTCTTCACCACTACTCAATCAGAGCTGAGTGAAATCTGAAAATGTACCAACCAGTGGCTAATCACAGACATTTTAGTCGCATATTTCAAAATTTGAAGCATATGCAAGTGATTTGCTTGCTTTGTAGAGGGTTACACATAGAGTAAAAGATCAGTCTTGGGAAACCGAATCAGAGATGTTTTGTCATCTCAGCAAACATACAGTACAATAGTACTAAAACTGTAAAACAAGCAATGATCATTGCAAGTGTGAATGTTTTACCATGGGTAGAGGGTCCTGATGGTTGAGCATACGGTTGATGTTGTTAACGATCTCTCGCGGGTCATAGTTGGGGATCTTACAGGCCCAGCCAGTCCCGATGCCCTCAGCTCCATTCACCAGCACCATGGGAATGATGGGAATGTACCACTCTGGCTCCACCTTCTGGTTGTCATCATACAGGAACTTCAGCAGACTCGAGTCCACCGCAGGAAACAGCAGTTTGGCCAATGGACTGAGAGACAAGAGAGAAACATACATAAGAACATCCTGAAGATCTCAACCCCTCAATAATATCAGACATTAACAATACATCGATCAAGCCCAGCATGCACCAGCACACCAGCTCTAACCACTTACAACACAATTTACTAAAACAAAACAAGTCTTACCTGAGCATGGTGAAGATGTAACGAGGACTGGCAGCGTCTTTACCGCCGTTGATGCGAGTACCAAATTGACCGAGAGGCTGAAGGATGTTGATGTTGTTGCTGCCAACAAAGTTCTGGGCCAAATTGACAATGGTCATCATCAGGGCTTGCTGCAGATGAGACAAAAACTTTTCTTTTAAAACTAACTGTTTGAAATCTGTCAGTCTGTTATCACAACTTTTGAAACAAAATTTGTAACTAAATCTGCATAACATCAGGAGATGATGGTAAGCTGTACTTAGGTACACCAAGGCTCCGTCCTGGGTCCTTTCCTTTTCATCCTCTACACCAATTTCCAGTATAAGACAGACTAGTATCACCTGCAGAAGTTTACTAATGACTACCTCCATCATACCGTACTCTACATTATTAGACGAGTCTGACAACAGGAACTACAAATAACAGGTGTGAAACTTTGTATTGACCATGTAGTCATGGTCAGGCTGTACAAGTCAGGCCAGAGCAGCTGGGAGAATAACAACAACAACAAAATTATATATCTCACACTGGACTCATAGATCAGAAAAATACACTTTGTTTCACCAAAGACAAAGTAAGAAACAACTATGAGCAGGCTCATGGGAAAACTGCACATGCATAATTCTACAGAAAGCTCCGCATATTTCCACAGAATTTGAATGCCTGACATTCATAAAAAAAATTATTTCACTGTTATAATGTTTTGCACTTTTTTTTTACCACACTGTTGTTGTGTATGGCTGCAGCTGTTTGCAATCCATATTCAATGTAGCTGCTCTTTTGAACTACATTTCCACTCTTGGATCAATAAATTCAGTCTGCCTGTCTACATATCTAATAATGCACACTCTATAATGTGCAATGACCAGTTATTGTTTTAAAGACACAATGTAATTAATTGGGTGTTACAAACTTCGCCATGATGGTAAGCAGACATTTCAGCCACAGATCCAGCCAGCTGGGCAACCTTGACTTCTCTCTTATCATTCCTCTTCATACAGGTGAACAACACCTTCCTCTGACCAGGCTTCAGACCTGCACGACAAAAATGAAAGCAGAGACATTATTTTAACACAAGCAGCTGTTGTGGATTTTAATATAAATAATCATCATTTGGGTTAAACACTATCAGAACTGCGATTAGTTGATGAGTTTGATGTTCACTCTCCAATACATTTATTGATGCAAATCTCCAGCAAGAGAATGTTGATGCCAGACTGAAGATACCCACCATCAACAAGTGAGGGAATAGATCGCTCGTTGTCTGAGTTGGAGAAGAGGATCAACTCTTTGTTAATGAAGTCATTGTAGGACAAGTGTCGTGTCGAGGTGCCGTACAGGAATTGCTGTGATGAGTAAACCAGAACAGTGTAAGATCAGAAACATTATCCAAGTTCAACTATTAAGTACATTTGTAAGCGCGCACACATGCATAGTACATGGTAGTATTAGTTAAACATTATTTTATTTTATTTTAATAATTAAAAAAAAAAAATTGTTCAAACTGGTTGCTTTTTATTACTGTATTACAGTGTAATTTCCATGAAAATTTCACAATGCAAAAAAAAAAAAATAAAAAAAAAAATAAAAAATTATCTTTATAGAAAATATAATCACTTGTTTATCTTTTGTTTTTGGGGTAAAATATGACCTGGGCATGTTCTTTGCGAGATTCACCCTCTTACAGTTCCTATAGCACCTCTTTAATTAGAGCTGATATGTTTAGATGACAATCTTTTCTCTTGTTAGGTGGAGTGCATGATTAACAGCTGTACCTCAGGCAGTCCATGCATCCTCCTCTGCCGTCTGTCCTCCATGAAGTTAGTCAGCCACTCTTTCCTGTCATCTGTTTTCTTCTTACTGAACGCCTAAACACAGATTTCACACACAGTCAACCAGCTGTCTGATGTGTTAAATATCTGAACAGTAGAAAACAAAGGAGACACACACTTAAAGCAAAATTCCATCAACAGGCTTTTAATACATGTAACGTTTTGAGCATTTTGCTTTCATCAGACTTAAAATTCATTATAAAACGGCATCTTAAATAGTATAGGTCACATGATAATATCTGTCACATGATCAATTTTCCATTAACATACAATTAAATATTTACATATAAAATCCTGTACAAATTTAACATACATATCACAACATCTCAAGATACACAATTTACAAAAATGGTCTATTATAAAAGTCTTCATTCAAACCCCTAGGACTCATAGTATTAAAAGTGTAAATCCAGTACAATTCTCTTCTTAACAACATACAATCAATGTCACCCCCTCTATGTGAAACTATTAATACTTCTATTCCTATAAATCTCAATGTGGCTCCACTATGTCCAAATCTGACAAAATGTACCACTACAGGGCTGGTTTTAGATCTATTTCTAATATTGCTACGGTGTTCTGCAATCCTAGATTTAATGGCTCTGGTAGTTTTTCCTATAAATGCAAGGCCACATGGACATTGCAGCATATAGATAACATTAATTGTAGAGCATGTGATGATACCCCTTATTTTATATTTTTTTCCTGTTTGTGGATGATTAAATGTTTGTGTTTTATAAGTAAAATGGCACTGTTGGCAGTTGCCACTAGGATAATTACCACAAGGAACAGAACTCAAAAAATGAGTAGGGGTATACAGAGGAAGATCAGCTCTTACAAGTAAATTCCGAAGATTCTGAAGTCTCTTAAAAGTCATTAAAGGGGATTCGAAAAAACAACTCTGTAATGGCAGATCTGATTCAATAATGTGCCAGTGTTGCTTAATAGTCTTTTTAATGTCTTGAGCTACAGGTGAGTATTGTATAGGACAATCAATTCTACCCATATGATCAGATTTTTTTATCTCTCTTAGTAGTTAAGCAATCAGTCTGTGATTTATTCTCAAAATGTGATGAAGCATTGCAAATCCAATTTTCCTTATAGCCTCTTTTTCTGAAACGTGTTTTTAAATAATTTGTTTGTCTTTCAAAATCAATATCTGTACTACAAATTCATCTAATCCTGTGAAACTGAGAGATAGGAACTTTCTTCTGGGTAACGGGGTGATATGATGTACCATGTAAAAGAGAATTTCTGTCAGTGGGTTTACGATATAAATCAGTATTTAATCCCTCCTTGTCTCTGATAATTAGGATATCTAAAAAATCATTTTGTTGGCATAATATAGTCATATATAAGATAAAGTACATTTCAAATGTTCATCCCTTGAGTTTACAAAATTGTGAAATGCTCTTGAAGTATTCTCTGACCCAGTCTAAATAAAAAATATATCATCTAAATATCTAATCCAACAAGAAATGTATTGACTGAAAGGGTTATTCTGAATGTCAAAAATGAAATTTTTCTCAAACATTCCCACATATAAAGAAGCAAAACTAGGGGACATTTTAGAACCCATAGCAACCCCTGATACCAGAAGAAAATATTCATGTCCATATAGAAAATAATTGCACTCAAGTACCTCAGTAATAAGTTCCAAAATACAATCAGTACTAGGATTACAAATTCCTCTCCCATCAAGAAAACATTTAGCTGCTAAAAGTCCTCCATCAAATGGAACATTCGTATGCAATGATTCAATAACCAAAATGACTATCAAGGTATCTTCTGATATTTTTAAAGATTTAATAATATTTATAAATTCAACAGAACCTTAACATATGATGGAAGCGTAGTCACTAATGGTTGAAGAAAGAAGTCCACATAAACTGAGATTTTCTTCAGTCAGAGAACCAATAGCAGCTATAATCGTTCTTTCTGGAGGTATTTCCAAAAACTGTTTATGAATCTTAGGTAACATATAGAAAACTGGAGTGATAAGGAAATGAGCCTTTATAAAACCATGTTTGTGTTGAGCAATATGTCCATGCTCCCACAGTTCATCCAATTTTGTATACACTCTCCTTCTATATTCAAAGGTGGGATTAGAATCTAATAAAAAAAAAAAAAAAAAAAAAAAAAAGGAGGTACATGCCAGCTGTCTTTTGGCCTCCTGGTCATATGCCTCTCGATCAAGCATAACAATAGCACCTCCCTTGTCAGCACTCAGAATCACTACAGTGTTATCCTTTTAAAGGCAATTTAGTTCATCTCATTGTAATTTGGTCAAATTATTAGCAACTTTATACTGTCTTTTTTTGTAAAAAATAGTAAGTACATCTTTTTCCACCAATCGACAATATGTCTCCAAAGAGGCATTCCAATACAATACTCACCTGTAGCTCTAGACATTAAAAAGTCTATTAAGCGATATTGGCACATTATTGAATCAGATCCGGCATTACAGAGTTGTTCTATGAATATCCCTTTAATGACTTTTAAGAGACCTCCGAATCTTCTGAATTTACTTGTAAGAGATGATCTTCCTCTGAATACCCCTACTCACTGCCAACAGTGCCATTTTACTTATAAAACACAAACATTTAATCATCCACAAACAGGCAAAAAATATAAAATAAGGGGTATCATCACATGCTCTACAATTAATGTTATCTATATGCTGCAATGTCCATGTGGCCTTGCATTTATCGGAAAAACTACCAGAGCCATTAAAACTAGGATTGCAGAACACCGTAGCAATATTAGAAATAGATCTAAAACCAGCCCTGTAGTGGTACATTTTGTCAGATTTGGACATAGTGGAGCCACATTGAGATTTATAGGAATAGAAGTATTAATAGTTTCACATAGAGGGGGTGACATTGATTGTATGTTGTTAAGAAGAGAATTGTACTGGATTTACACTTTTAATACTAAGAGTCCTAGGGGTTTGAATGAAGACTTTTATAATAGACATTTTTGTAAATTGTGTATCTTGAGATGTTGCGATATGTATGTTAAATTTGTACGGGATATTGTAAGATATGTATTAATGCCATCTATGTATTGTATTGATTCATCTGTTTGAAACATATTTAATGATATGGAAATGTATATATTGTATTTTATTTTTATATGCATGTTTATTTGTAAATATTTAATTGTATGTTAATGGAAAATTGATCATGTGACAGATATTATCATGTGACCTATACTATTTAAGATGCCGTTTTTTAATGAATTTTAAGTCTGATGATGGGCGGAATGCTCAAAACATTACATATATTAAATCCTGTTGATGGAATTTTGCTTAAGGTGTGCGTCTATTTTGTTTTCACCTGTTGTATTATGAGTTTTTTGGATTCTGCACCCTAATACCTGGTATATTGGATGTGCGTGCCTTTTGTTTGTATATTTTTTAAATATCTGAACAGACATAACACAGCACCAAATGTAGTAGAAACAAATCCCAACACTACTATAATAAAGTTTAGGCCTGAACTAGTCATTCACAGACAAGTGTAAAACTGTATGTTGTGCAAAACTAACCAGTGTGATGGCTGCGTCATCTTCTGTGCCGTTGTATTTAAACATAATTCGATGTCTCTCCATGTCGGAAAAATATTCTTTTGCTTCTTTGCTAGTGCTGGTACCCAAACCTGATATGTATGAAAGAAACACATAGTTGATCATTCCTGATTTTTAGATGCAGTCTCTTTGAAATAAGGAGACTAAAGAAAACAAACCTTTGTAGTACTTTATGTGCCATGTTTTATAATTTTCTGTGTGTTTCTTCCACTCCTCAAACTCTGGGATGCTGTAGAACGCCATCTCCTGTTTGTTCTTACTAGCCTGCAGAGAGAGTTTTAAAGTTAAGTGTAAACATACAGCAGCAATCTGAATGGCTTGTGTGTTGTGCATGCCATTGGATGAGTGTTGTACCTTGACAATGGGTGTGATGAACTCCTCCAGGAAGGTGTGCTTCAGCAGAGATGGCCAGTTGTGATGGAAGAAGTTAATGAGGAGACCCTTGATGTGAGAGCCGTCTTGATCCTGAGAGTACACAACACAAACATTACTTACTGTCAAAGAAAACATCTCTGCATACTCATGGATCAACAAGAACTCGTTCTCTCAAAAAAGCAAATAATACAGACAAACTAAACAAATAAAAAATGCACCTGATCGGTCATGATCATGATCTTTCCATAGCGTAAGCTTTTCAGGGACTCTGAGTCATCATAGCTCTTCTTGTACTGAAGACCCACGATCTTAATGATGTTGTTGATTTCTGCGTTCTCCATGATCTATAATCAAAACAAAGGTCAACTCCCAATAATGTAAAAATGAAAACCAGGCCTTCATCATTTGTTTTTGGTATTTTTCAAATACCTTTTATGTAAAGATTTTACAGTTTTAGTTCCAGACCACATTAAACAATATTCAATATTAAACTATGAAAATCCATTCTAAAAATAAAAATTTTTACATTTAATACTTTGATAATCTAAATAAAGAGTAAAAATGAAGCATAAACCATTGTAATATTTATTGTGGGAAAATTATTTCTATCATTTTTTTTTTTTTTTTTTAAATAATGACTGTCCCACAAAACATTTTTTGCGAATTTTCACGACTTTCAGAAAAATGACAAAGATGACATGAATCTCCTGTGATGCATGCAACATACACTGTTGGATACATTGTTAGTAGACACATTTAAAAACTAGTGAGAGTGTAAAAAATATTTTAACAAGGCTTTACTTTCTAGAAACCAACAGTGTTAAACACGCCCAAACACTCATATATATTCTTATTATTAGGGGTGCTCCGAACATGATTTTTACAGCCAATACCGATTACAGATTATCTTGTCATCTGATCGGCCGATCCCGACACCAACCATTAACCTTTTATCAGGAGCTCTTCATTACTGGTTCCCTATCTGTCACTCACTCGATGTTGTGTCGATGTAGTAACACTAGGGGTCACTCTTTGGAGCCCGAGACACCTCTGGTCTTTGATAAAAGGCCAATGAAAATTGGCGAGTGGTATTTGCATGCCACTCCCCTGGACATACGGGTATAAAAGGAGCTGGTATGCAACCACTCATTCAGATTTTCTCTTCGGAGCCGAACGGTCATGCTCACTGAGTTGAATACTACTGTTCATTCACCTCTGCTGGATCTGACAGCGCATCTCAGCGGCTTCTCCCCCCTCTGCACTGGTGCACTGCAGAGAATGCCCCTGGGTGCTTCGGCAGAAATAAAAGAGTATATTTCTCTAAAAGAGCGGCACACACGGAACGTCTTTTTAAAGACGCGTCTTTCTAAAGATGCTTTTCCGATTGTGTGTTATTTCTGGTTGCCCTCATTATCTCTCGCCTTCTGATGGTCACAATCACTGTCTTTCGTGTCTGGGCACTGCTCACGCGGAGACAGCGCTCGTGGATGGTCATGTTCTCATTGCGAGAATATGTCCATGGCAACGTTGCGGTCGCGGCTTGCCTTCATAAGAAAGCAAGCCACCCCAGAGGCTCCCTGCCTCGGTCCTTTTACCCACTGGTATGAGGCCAGTGCGGCTAGCACTGCGGGTGATTTGGGGACCCCAATGGGACCGCCTCCGCCGGGTATCCCCCCACGGACCTTCCATTCCCCAGCACGCTCGTCTGCCCCGATCGGGTACTCATTCTCAGTCTGGGTTACTCTCACGTGATCCTGAGACCCCGACCGGGCTATGTGCCCAAGGTTCCCACCACCCCTTTTAGGGACCAGGTGGTGAACCTGCAAGCGCTGCCCCAGGAGGAGGCAGACCCAGCCCTGTCGTTGCTGTGTCCGGTGCGCACTTTACGCATTTATTTGGATCGCACGCCTTGCTTTAGAATCTCTGAGCAGCTCTTTGTCTGCTTTGGTGTTCAACGGAAAGGAAGCGCTGTCTCCAAGCAGAGGATCGCCCACTGGCTCATTGACGCCATAACTTTGGCATAAGTTGCCTAGGACATGCCGCCCCCAATAGGGCTACAAGCCCATTCTACAGGGGTGGAGCGGCTCCCTGGGCCCTGGCAAGGGGTGCCTCTCTAACAGACATTTGCAGAGCAGTGGGCTAGGCAACACCCAACACCTGTGCAAGGTTCTACAACCTCCGGGTGGAACCGGTTTCATCCCAGGTAGTGGCACGCAACACAAGCGGATAAGCCTGGTATAGCTGGCCGGGTGTATCGCTTGCACATAGTGCTTTCCACCTCCCTTGGAGCTGAAGATGTGCACCATTAATTCCCAGTAGTGTTCACAAACTTTGTTTCCTGGTTGACTTCCTCCGAGCCCTGTGGCAGTCGAGTTTTCGGAGAGACTCGCTGCCGGCCCAGTACATGCGCTAACTAAGAGCCCTGTTCTGGCATAGGTGCTCTGCATGTGGCAGTTCCCTGTAAGGCTAACCCCATGTGATTTATATATCTTCCGCTAATTCTTTTCCCTGTTGGCAAACTGCGTCTTCCTTGGGCAGAGCCCCTCTGCCCCAGTCTCCATGTTTGTAGTAACTCCTCCCCCATTGGGCAGGATCTACCTTGAAGACTCTCCACATGGTTGGAAAGACCATGTGACGTATTAAATATCCTATCTTTAGGCGAGGTGTGGTCTTCGCGGTGTCTTCCCCTTGGGAGGGACACCCCCCGACTAGACCTGGCGGCCCAGTCGGATAATCCCCCTTCTTTTCAAGGGAGTGGAAAAAAAGAAAGGGAAAAGAGGCCATGACTGGGTTAAGCCTGTCTCTATCTTTTGGGTAGTCGACTTATCCCCAAAAAGGGCCGTTCGACACTCATAAATATGTTGGGGGAGGTTACGTGTCAACCTGGTGTGCTGGCTATGAGGCACACAGCAGTCTGCCCACCACACACCGCCAGATCACGTAACACAGTTCAGCCAATTGTGGCGTTTCGTATAGGGAACCCTAGTGTCACTACATCGACACAACGTCGAGTGAGTGACAGATAGGGAACGTCATGGTTACTTGTGTAACCTCCGTTCCCTGATGGAGGGAACGAGACGTTGTGTCCCTCCTGCCACAACGCTGAACTACCCGCTGAAATGGCCGGACCTTATATCGGCTTCTCAGCATAAAACCTGAATGAGTGGTTGCATACCAGCTCCTTTTATACCCGTATGTCCAGGGGAGTGGCATGCAAATACCACTCACCAATTTTCATTGGCCTTTTATCAAAGACCAGAGGTGTCTCTGGCTCCCAAGAGTGACCCCTAGTGTCACTACATTGACACAACGTCTCGTTCCCTCCATCAGGGAATGGAGGTTACACAAGTAACCATGACATTATACTGTATGTAAGCTTTCTGCTCACTGTCACTGTTAAATTAATTTCCCTGTTGGTAATGCGATAGTTGTTGCCAAGTTTTTGCTGAGAAAAATACTGTAGGTTGGTTAAATGTTTATCAGATAAACAAACACCAAAATGTTCTTAAAAGGCCTTAAAAAATATTCTCTACATTAGGATAAATAGCCCTATAAATAACGAGGCTTAGTGTCAAACTAAAGTCAAACTGATAACCAATATGTGTGATTAAACTTGACAGATGGTTATTTATTTATTTAAACAGTGACAGATATGGTCATTTATTTATTGTCGCTAGGGTTGGGTGATATACAGAATATTCACAACATAATCCTGATGATTCTGTTGATGATATAAAATTAAGCAATATCATGAATATCGCAATGATTTTAATGCGCTTTTATTTGACCATTACGTTTCCTAAAGAGCATCAGTAGACTGATTTCATGATCCTTCAGGGTTGCACAATTAATCAAAATAACATCAAAATGGTGATATGGAATTATGCAAAGACTACAATTAAAGACAGATAAACATGGTCCGTGTGTGCTTCAGAATATCTAGTGATGCACTGATCTGTGTGTGCACGTGCAGGGCAGCGCTCTCAGAGCAGTTCACCTGCACTGTGAAATCAAAGTACAGCAGGTTCAAGCATTTCCGCAATTCCAAACATTAGTAACTGTTACAGGTTATTATACAAATCTATAAACGCTGCACCGTATAACAGAAAAGGAGGAGATAACGGAGTTTCACCATATGCGGAACATTATAAAGTCTTGGTTACTTTTGTAACCTCCGTTCCTTGATGGAGGGAATGAGACGTTGTGTCGATGTAGTGACACTAGGGGTCACTCTTGGGAGCCCCAAACACCTCTGATCTTTGAGAAAAGGCCAGTGGGAATTGGCGAGTGGAATTTGTATGCCACTCCCCCGGACATACGGGTATAAAAGGAGCTGGCTCGCAACCACTCATTCAGATTTTGTCCTGAGGAGCCGAGACAAGATCCCGGCTATTTCAGCGGGTATTCAGTGTTGTGGCAAGAGGGACACAATGTCTCATTTCGTAACCTCCAACGGAGGTTACGAAAGTAACCAAGACGTTCCCTATCTGTCACTCACTCGACGCTGTGTCGATGTAGTGACACTAGGGATCCCTATATGAAACGCCACAAGGACTGAACTGTGTTACATGGCCTGGCGGTGCGAGATGGGCAGACCACTGTGTGCCTCATAGCCAGCGCACCAGGCCGTCACGTAACCTCCCCCGACACTCCTACGAGCATCGAACGGTCCCCTGTATCTCGGGGACAAGCTAGCCCAGCCATGGGCTCTTCTCCTCTTTTTTCTCCCCAAAATTATTTTATTCCTAACTACATTCCCTGTCATTAATTGGAAGAGCGACTCAGATGCAGGTAATAGTTTATTAATAGTTTAGAGACCACATTAACCGGAATGACATGTATCTGGAAAACATGGTCCACGACAGTGATCGCTGTCTCGCATGCTGAGGAAAGCCCTGGAAGCGGAATAAAATGGGCCACCCTCGAGAACCTGTCCGCCACTGTCAGCACAACCATGTTGCCATGGGACTCAGGAAGCCCCATGACAAAGTCGAGCGCAATGTGCAACCAGGGTCTCAAGGGGACAGCTAGGGGTTTTAAAAGTCCCGCCAGGGGCCGGTTAGAATGTTTCCCATGAGCACAGACGGAACAACCAAACTCAAAAAGTCGGATGTCTCGCCCCATCGCAGGCCACCAGAACCACAGCTGAATAACGGCCTCAGTGCACCTCATCCCCAGATGAGGAATGACCTCACTGCAAAACTGAGGGGAAAACTGACCACAGCACAAACCACTGACCCGCTGGATATCCCTCTGGGACCGTCACTCCCTGAAGAACTCTCTGTACCTCTGACTCGATTTCCCAGGACACAGCAGCCACCACCCGGTTCCAGAGAATCGCAGTGTCCTGCAAATTCGAGTGGGCAGATGTCTCAAACAGATGAGAGAGCGAGTCAGGTTTGATGTTCTTGGATCCCGGCCGGTAGGATAAGGTAAAGTTAAACCTACCGAAAAAGAAAGCCCAATGAGCCTGGCAAGAATTTAATCTCTTGGCTGTCTTGATGTATTCTAAATTCTTATGGTCAGTCCATACCATAAAAGGAACCTCTGCCCCCTCCAACCAATGACACTACTCCTCCAAAGTGAGCTTGACGGCTAGCAGCTTATGGTTGCCGATGTCGTAGTTCTGTTCTGCAGGAGAGAGTCAGTGCGAATAAAAGGCACAGGGGTGAATCTTGCCATCTTTGGGCAAGCGTTGGGAGAGAACAGCACCCACGTCTGAAGCGTTGACTTCCACCATGAACTGACGGGACGGATCGGGCATACTCAATATAGAGGCAGAAGTAAATTTGGCTTTAAGAAACTCAGACTTTTTTACAAGCTTTTTTTTAATCCCCTTTTTCTCCCCAATTTGGAATGCCCAATTCCCACTACTTAGTAGGTCCTCATGGTGGTGCGGTAACTCACCTCAATCCGGGTGGTGGAGGACAAGTCTCAGTTGCCTCCGCCTCTGAGACGTCAATCCACATAACTTATCAAGTGGCTCGCCGTGCATGACACCGTGGAGATTCACAGCATGTGGAGGCTCATGCTACTTTCCGCGATCCACGCACAACTTACCACGTGCCCCACTGAGAGCGAGAACCACTAATCACGACCACATGGAGGTTACCCCATGTGACTCTACCCTCCCTAGCAACCAGGCCAATTTGGCTGCTTAGGAGACCTGGCTGGAGTCACTCAGCATGCCCTGGATTTGAACTCGCGACTCCAGGGGTGGTAGTCAGCATCAATACTCGCTGAGCTACCCCGGTCCCCGACCATACAAACTTGACGTTGGTGGAGGTCAGACTCGTGAGAAGGGTGGCTATCTGGCAATAATTATGTATAAAACGGTGGTAGAAATTGGCGAACCCCAGAAACCTCTGCAGCGCCCTGCGGGAATCTGGGGTTGGCCAATTGGTGACAGTTCTCACCTTGGACAAATCCATGCGCACCCCCTCGGATGACAAGATATACGTACCCCAAGTTCGGAAGTGACTACGCATGGAGCGCACATTTCTCCAACTTCACAAAGAGTTGGTTCTCCAGCAGCCTTTGTAACACCCGCCTGACGTGCTCAGTGTGTACCTGGAGACAAAAAATTAAGATGTTCTCCAAGTACACAAAGACGAACAGTTTAATCGTCACGCAGCATGTCAATGATAAGTGCCTGGAAGACGGCAGGCGCATTGGTAAGTCCAAAAGGCATCACGAAATACTCGAAATGCTCAGTGGCCATATTGAATGCCGTCTTCCACTCATCCCCCTTTCTGATCCTCACAAGATGGTAAGCCTTACAAAGATTTAACTTTGTGAACACGGTTGCCCCTCGCAACGACTCGAAGGCCGAAGACATCAAAGGCAACGGGTAACTGTTCTTAATGGTGATTTTCTTAATGGTGATAATCGATTCAAGGTCGCAAAGACCTGTCTTTCTTGCTCACAAAGAAGAGTCCTGCCCCAGCTGGGGATGAGGAAGGGCAGATGATACCGACGACTCATTGATGTATCTCTCCATAGCCTCTCGCTCAGGTACGGAGAGAGAGTAGAGTCATCCACAAGGAGAAGTGCCATTGAGGAGATTAATAGCGCAGTCATAAAGGCAGTGCAGAGGCAGGGAAGCAACCCGGGACTTACATGAAGACAACCCTAAGATCATGATACATTGTCGGGACCCCTGACAGATCGACCTCCTCCCCCTGGAACACAAAGACAGAGGGAGAGACGAGCAAGCAATGAGATGAACAAAAAAAAAAACCCATTCTGTAACAGAATTACCAGCCCAGTTAATGTGCGGATTATGCTTTATCAGCCATGGATGACCCAAAACAATAGGATTAGAAGCAATCCACAGCAGATAAAACACAATCTCCTCCTCATGGTTGCCTGAAATCCTCAAATTTACAGGGACCGTGGCTTGAGTAATCTGCCTCAGGAAGGAACCACTGATTGAGCAGATGCTGATGGGTGGCTCAAAAGGAACCACAGCAATTCCCCACCAGGCAGCAAGCTCCATGTCCAACAGATTACCTTCCGCCCATGAATCAATGAGTGCTGTCACCCGTCGGGAAGTCTGGCCCAAAATGATGATGGCAGGCAGAGAGGTGTGGAGCATAGGAGACAAGCTAGACATTGTGGCGCTCACCAGTCATCCCCTGGTCCCTAGTGAGCACCTGGCTTTTACCAGGCAGACTGAGGTGATATGTCCCCCACCTCCACAGTAAGCGCACAACCCGAGGCAGCGTTGCCGCTTCCTCTCTCGCTGTGGTAGTGGGGTGCATCCAACCTGCATGGGCTCCAACTCCATACTGGCAGCAAACGAAGGTGAGGGATCATGGACAGGAGGTAGGGAAGATGAGCGAAGATCTCAGCGGTGTGTCAAGTGGTGGTCCACTCTTATGGCCAAGCTGATGAGATCATCGAGGTTGTTGGGCAGCTCTAGCATATAGATGTCATCCTTCACAGCCTCCGACAGACCTCCGAAGAAAATATCCCATTGGGCCTTCTCATTCCATCCACTGGAGGCTGCCAGTGTCTGGAATTTGATGGAGTACTCGGACACCGACCCACCACCCTGCCAAAGTTCGGTCAGACGCCGAGCCACCTCCTTCCCATGAGGAGCACGATCAAATACTTTGCTCAACTCTGAAAGATAAAGTAGGCAACCCTGGACTCCTCCAAAGGAAATGAGGAAGGTTGAAGGGAAAACACCAGGGAGCATTGGGAAATGAAAGCACGACACCCCTTTGGTTCTCCTGAAAATGGCGTGGGAGGATTGAGGTGAGGCTCTCTGATGGGCGCCGGGAATGATTCAGCTGCTACGGGGGTAATAGGAGTGATGGCGGGTTATTGAAGTGGGAGAGGTGAGACGAAGATCCTTCACCTGGGTGGCAAGATCTGAGAGCTGGGAAACAATGGTCCTCCAAGCCTCATGGGAACCCGCAAGTAGCTCAGAATGTCGTTCCATTAGCTCTCCCTGCTCAGCGAGCATGAAGCTGATGGGATCTGTACCTGCTGAGTCCATGTTGGCTGTATTTTCTGTCATGAATCGGAAGCGGGACTCAGGTAATAAAGTTTATTGAAGAACAAAAAATCAGAAACTCAGTTTAACAGAAAAACATCCCATAAGGTCCTCAAGTTGGGCGTCGAATTCAACTCGCAGGAAACTGTGGGAAATCTCAACAGGATGGTACAGCACTCTGCAGCAAGATGATCCCAAGCACAGCCAGCACCAACAGGTCCACAGGTCCTGAGGGGAATAGATGAGGCACACATCTGGACTGGCAGAAGAGAAAGAGGGAATGATTAATACGAGAGCGGACTGTCACTCCTTGAAAAACAATGCTGCTACTGAGCAGCACGACAGGCAGAGACTAGGAAGTCGAAGGGGAACATCCAGTGACAAGTGACCGCACAAGGGAGGCAGATATACACATTGACAAATGACAAACAGGTGGGAATAATCACACCAATGGGTCAGTGAGCCGATTGCCGGAGGAGGCAACACATGAGCGTCAGCACATGACAACTCAGCCAAACGGCACAGGATCCCGACACTGCCTTTTCATTGTGTTGAATGTTTTTTAATATTAGTTCCTCTTTCACATGTTCCCACTGGAGCATTAATGAGTGGAACACACGCACACTCTTGTTAATGGAAGAGATTAGAAGAGAGCAGAGAAAGAGTTTACCAACGGCAGTTTACCGTTGCGTCAGTGATCTAGCTATATCCAACTTTTTCCTTAACGCTGAAGTGTCCCATGATTCACCAGTTTTCAATTTCAGGTCTCCAGTGTTTTCACCCACATCGGTGTATATTCATAGCAGGTAAAGTATTACAATTGTAGAAATTGTCAAAAAACATGGCTATATAGTGCTGATACTTCAAAGAGTCAAAATTTAAGTGCCTCACCTGAGTATGTAGATGGCATGAAGCGATGGTCCGAGGTTAGTAACGTTGATATCATTAACTACTTTGAGTTGTGAAATAAAATTTTACTCCAAATAACACTTACATGGTTGTTGTTCTCTGTCTGGATCATTCGCTTTGGTCAGTGATGCGCTATTCATTTAAAATCTAGGCCTTCAGTATGATTCATGCCATTAAGAAAACACAGTTTCACAATGAATAAGAAACCCTATGCCTTTGGGCATCATACATTATGTTGCAGCTAACTAATAATACCAATTGACATTTTAAAAATACATCCACGCACGAAAGCCAGAACTTGAAATGACACTTAATGCTCAAGCAAGCCTAATTTTAACTGCAGCATGACTGTTTGTGAAATGAACGTCTCCCGAACAGACAATCAAAAATCATAATTTTTCATATGAATCTACCAAGGAGGTCTATAATACCTGGAAAAATCTATCTAATAATATTTGCGATTTAAATGTTGTTTGCAATAAATTTCGTTTCGTCAGGGTACACGGTTATGCTGCGTTCCATTCAAATTGGATGTGGGATATTCCTAATTGATATCTCCGACCATAAATGCATTCTATTCCCCGATATTTGGAACTGCCGTTAGCTTAGCAGGGGTTTGACTCTCATTAGAGATGTCTCCTAGCAACCCAACTGATAAACAATGCTGCAGCGCTAGCATTTGTGCTTCAGGTGTACGATTATCAAAAGAGATTATAATTTACCATGTTTTATACACCTGTTTCTGCAGGCATTTGTTAAACAAGCTTTAATATCATGTAATGTGGGAACAAACCCATTTATCGATATTACCTAATAAAGTGAATGTTTATTACTTTATATATCTCCCTGAGTGTCGACATGTTTGTGTGACATCATGCCGCTGCATCTCGGCGAAATCGGAGATGAGAATTTCTGCACAAGCCTATAAGTTGTAATTCTGACTTTAAGATGCATTCTATTGCACTTTTCCTAGTAGGAAGTTGTCAAATCCGACTTTCCGAGTTGAATGGAACGCAGCACTACTTTTCAAAACTTGATCTGACACTGAATGCTCAAGCAGCCTAATTTACACTTAGAAAACTCCTGATGTTGCTATAACAATGCAAAAAGCACTTACCAATTTGCTTGAAGTGAAAATCAGTCCTCCTTTCCTGTTTAATAAATTAAGCAATCACATGGTCATGTAGAACATCTCGTGTTTTTAAATCCATAAGGATCTCTTTCTCAATGGTGATGAGGCAGTGATGACAGCCGATTCGTCAGCAAGATCTCACACTCTTCGCTTTCAAATTACGTACATCACTTAAAGCGTGATTGCGTCACTCAGTGCCAGCTAGAAGGCCTCGACCGGGACATATCCTAAAGATCACACCCACCAAAAACAAATAAATCAATCTGATTGGCTGATGAATCTGACATTAGATGCGCATTCACTTGCACTGTTGAGCAATTCTGTGGAAATTCTGAAGGCCTGAGGGGGTGGAGCTCAGACTCACTTTGGCTTCAGGCTTCGGGCATGCGATTTGTGAAACAGCTGTCACGCTTCGCTTGTAAGCAGCAAGGAATAAATTCTGTAGAAGCCCTTGCGCAACTCGGCTACGGGGACGGGCTCTATTGCTCCCTTCGTCAGAAGGGTGGCAACTTCCGCCCGGAGGACGGAGGCACCTTCGCCCTGCATTGTAGTGGAGAGGATGCCACTGAACTGATTGACCGGAAAGACTTCCAGCACCTGGCCGTTGCGAGTGCGCTGGCCCAGGGAATGAGGAAACTGCTCTTTTATTGACCATGTGGGTGCCGAGGCCCAGAGGGCACTCGGCGATGTTATACTCACCACGCGCTGGCCCAGGGGCGATGATGGGGCTGTAGAGATGCCCCGGGCCAGATCGGTCAGGAGTAGTCGGCCATGTCAGGACCGCCTCGAAGCCTGTCAGGGGTTCTTGGGGGCTGGCTGACAGGCAGGTGGAGCTGACTTCCTGCGGGAGGATCTTTTTCTCTGAGGCCGCCTGCATCGCTCGACAGCTCGTCCGGACAGAACGAGCGTGCTGGGGGATGGGAGGTCCGCGGGGGTATGAGCCGGCAGAAACGCTCCCATGTCCACATCCAGATAGCCCGCGGTGCTTGCCGACCCGGCCGGCTGAGTGTCAGCCCAGGACGGACCAGGTTGGGGAGCAGCCGCGGTGGCTCCTTACTTCATGAAGAAGGAAGTGAGCTGCGACCGCAACGTTCTCATGGGCATGTTCTCGCAATGAGAACACAACCCTTCCACAAAAGCCGCCTCGGCGAGCTGGTGCCCCAGACACTCGAGGTAGATTTCGTGGGTATCCGGAGGGGAGAGATAACGGCCACATCCAGTATCGCAAATGCGGAAGGACATCTTTAAAAAGATGCTAAGTGTTTGCGCAAGCTCTTTTAGAAGGAAAATATACTCTTTCTTGAATATACTCTTTTAGCACCTGCAGATTCAGGCTGCCGAAGCGCCCAGGGGAAGCACAGCACTCAACCGTGCGAGGGTGACCGTTGATATGTGCCGTAAAAATCCAGCAGCGTAGCAAGAGGTGAGGACAAACACACACACACACATACATTCGGCTCCGAAGAAAAAATCTGAATGAGTGATGCACGCCATCTCTTTTTATACCCGTATGTCCGGGGCGGAGAGTGGCATGCAAATTCCACTCGACAATTTTCATTGGCCTTTTCTATTTTAAGCAAAGGTGATTGGGGCTCTCAAGATCGAACCCCTAGTGTCGCTACATCGACACAACGTCGAGTGAGTGACAGACAGGGAACAAATGAACGTAAAAGTGTTCGGTGTGAACAGCCCCTTACAGTTGGAGGAGGTCTTGGCCATTGCGTCTTGCTCTCTTATAAGCATTTCTCAGATTAGGCAATGAGTTTTTTACATGCTTTGTCAGGAAAGATGTTCAACTTGGAAATGTGTGTCTCGAGATCCATGCGTCCGGTTCCAGTCTATTGTGTTCCATTAGTTTGAACAGCCCCTGGCCTGTGCTCGTAGTCTGAGCCGCTTCACCACCGAGTCCAGCCGAATACCACTGCTATCTGTGAACATTGCTACTCTATATACAACTGTACTGAATAAAAAACAATGTGGTATTTTGCTGTTTTTATGAAGCTTGAGTCTAGAGTAGTAGGAATCCGTGCAAGCATAACACCATGTGAACTGTCTATTGAAGCATTTTCCCCCCTCATTTTGCTTTTGACTTAACATTTGAGAATATGGTCCGACTTAAACTTTTTATCTATTTATTTTATGCACATTAGTTGAAAATGAAATGCTCTTTTTTTAACAGCCAGGATAGGAATGTTCTATGCAATAATATAACGGTGCTAAATGGCTTACGTATTTATTGCACCCTCTTGTGGACTAAGGAAGCAATGTCAATTTAAAAAACAGCTGACTTTAAAATTCAAATATTAGTTCATATATATTAATATTTATATATTTATTTCATTTAAAAAAGCACAATACATTTTCATGGTTCAGTCAGTACTGTTTATTTTTGTATTAAAGTTCAGCACTATTTCACTTTGAGTGTTATTTTTTCATTCAGTATCAATTTAAAAAACTATCGGTTGATTAATCGGTTATCAGCAGGTACTGCCCAACTTAGTTGTCGGTATTGGTAAAATCCACTATTGGTCGACCTCTAAGTGATTGTACCTCATCTCGTAGCACGCTTTATTATTATGACACCTACTGTATGCCAGCCACCGCAGTGGACAAAAATAAAGACGATGCTGCTTTCCCTTTGCCGTGTCACGTATGTACTGTACACAAGTTTTTCATTTTCGTTATACCTCTTACACTGCAATGCACTTAACTGCAGAGTGCAGAATTCAGTGATGCTGAAGTCTTAAACAAAGCCCCACTTTTGGGCGCCTGGGTAGCTCAGCGAGTATTGATGCTGACTACCACCCCTGGAGTCACGAGTTCGAATCCAGGGTGTGCTGAGTGACTCCAACCAGGTCTCCTTAGCAACCAAATTGGTTGTGCGTGGATCGCGGAGAGTAGCATTAGCCTCCACATGCGAAGTCTCCATGGTGTCATGCACAACGAGCCACGTGATAAGATGCGCGGATTGACGGTCACAGAAGCGGAGGCTGAGACTTGTCCTCCGCCACCCGGATTGAGGTGAGTAAACGCACCACCACGAGGACCTACTAAGTAGTGGGAATTGGGCATTCCAAATTAGGAGAAAAGGGGATAAAAATTGTTTTTTATAAAAAAAGCCCCGCGTCTTTTGTGACACGGGTTGATGTGATTAGCCAAATTATGAGACCGCCGATGACAGAGGAAGTGAATATCGACCGACACCAGTGGTCGGACTATCGGAGCATCCCTACTAATAATTTATCTTATTTTTCTTTCGATTTTGTGTTTTTGACTGGTTTTCTGAGATCCACTCATATTCTGTATGCTCTAAAAAATCTCTAAAGGTCATATTGTCTCCAGGAGGTAGGGCTGGCCCATCCTACAGGCGATATAGGTGGCTGCCTGGGACCCCAACATGCCAGTTGAGGCTCAGTGATGAAATTAATTACAAATAAACAAATGATAACATTATGTAACAACAACGACTTTTACTTTGAAACTTCCTATAGCTTTAAGCACATTTCATTAGGCACATTGTATCTGCGCAATATGCGTGGACATCATTATTTGACATACAAATCACAATAATACTGACAACCAAAACAACATATTAAGTTCTGAATAATCACAAAATTACAAATAACTGCAAGTTACAACAAATACAATAACAGCAGTGTAAATAAAATCAACAAACAGCAAAGCTATGAGCAGTACGCAGTCATTTGCATAATTTATTCATACTACAATGCATTACTGGGAACTGGAGTGCAGCTTCTTATCACAGTATTGTTAGACACAGATCACACACCTTGCTGAATAATGCTCACGCCTGACAGAAATGCAGAAAATAAGTCATGAAACATATTACTTTGTGGCTATTTGAATCTTTGAGGCTTACTTTGATTAAAGGATGGCATTTTCTCAAGAATAATCTGGGGAAGGAATTCAGACACTGACAATATACTGTAAAGACACAACAAACTTACGCAGAGTGAAAATATGAACAAATAATCTGCAAAATAACCAAATGATCCTATCTGCAAAGATCTGTGCTCTAAGAGGTGTTTATACTTTCCACATATTTATATTAAGATTTATATTTATATTTTTAGGTGTTGTGTTTATAAGCCCTATTTAAAATATGTAATTTTATTTATATTTTTTTCCAACATTGCTACCTGATTTTAACTGGTGTTTTAACATTCTTTTTTTGTATATATACTGTTCAACATTTTGTTTTCATGATTGTTTTGGAGTAAATAAACATTTACACATAGTTATGTAGGTAGTTAACATGAAATTTCAAGCACTGTCAGCAATGCCCTGTGGTGTGACATACTTTCTTCATCTAACAGCATTTTCTGATCTTGTATAGCTGTAATTATTACATTTGTCATTTCCATTACCTCATATTAACTGAGACTCTAGTTTATTTGCACTTCTAAAAAAAAAAGTTGAAAGGTGATTAAAATTTTAAAAAATGAAGAAAATGGTGAAGAAATGCTGACTTGTCATAGCATTTAAAATACATACCTTTGTACTTTCATGTACATTTTAACCTAACACCTGCATGTTGTGAAAAAAAGTTCTCGGACATGTTACTTGTCTGAGCTATCACGTGCTTATTTTTAGTGGTTTGTCTTTAAAAAAATCCACTCATCACATTTGCAGTGGTTTAATCATTTTAAAATTATGAGAATTTTCGTACCGGTGGGACCCATTGTCGTGATTTCACCTAGGGCCCCACAAACCAATGGGTCGGCCCTGCATGGAGGTTTACCGAATCTCACCTGTTTATGTGTGGCCTCTCTCACATTGAGGATTTTTCCCCTGAGTGGAAACACTCCATACCGATCTCTCCCGATCACTCCTAATCCAGACACGGCCAGAGACTTTGCTGAATCTCCCTCAGTCAGGATCAGAGTACACTCAGAAGAGTGCTTCCCACCTACAAGATACAGAGCAAGAGTTACTTACAGATCGATCAAAGAGATCAAACAGCACACAGTCACGGTACAGCCATTAACATCTTGAAAACACAGAAGGCCAACAGCTGAATAAAGATGCAAGTAATACTGCCATACATCAAGATCATGTCAATTACAGCAGAAAATAAGTATTTACTGCAAAATCAGCTGATAATTTAGCTGTTCTCAGTTACAAACACCCAAGAACACTGTATGAGAGAGCACACCATGACTGTGCTGACAGACTGTCAGAGCAGTTTAGGTGTCATGGACTCACCAGCATCATTGGCGTCATCTAGTTTGGGGATTCCTTTAATCTTGCTGTGTTTGACAGAGGAGCATTTCTTATTCAGTTGCGTCTGAGCTTTAAACTTCACCCAGTTCAGGATGCTCTCCACAATACCACAGTTTGTAGCCTGTGACGGGACAAATTACTTTTCAGAATCACAACCCAAGGGTTAACGCATGTTATTATACATCTAATAACAATAATAATAGAAGCTCTTAAACTGACATAATGAGAGTGACTCTAAGTACAGGGTTCCCACTCTTTTCAACCAATGAATTTCCATGACTTTTCCATGACTTTCCATGACTTGAAAGCTAATTTCCATGCCCAAACATTTAGCCTTCCATTCAGAAAATGGCACCAAAATCACATAATCGCAAATTTGTAAAAAACAAAACCACACCATTGTTTGATAAAAGGTTCAACTGAAAACATTTAATTTCAAATGTAATCCATACAAACACAATGGGCAGGGATTAGCGGCACATCATTGTCTCTAAGGGTGCTTTCAATCGCATGGACCGCACCCGGGTTCGTTTTCTCCCCCCTCCCCCTGCTCCCGCTGGTCTCAGTTCACATCATATTATTTCAGTCCGAACCGTGTTCCGACTGCGTCATCAACGTGAGTACACAATGTGCGATGATGCGACGCACTGTAAATAGGCAACAACTCAAGAAGACATCAGCTTTGCTGTGTTATTAAAGTACTCATCTCTTCGGATTTACCACCAAAACTTTACATGCACAGAATGACACTTCTGTTTGTCTGCCACAGATGCATTGAATGTGCAATGATGTGATGAATATTAGCTTTTGTCTGCTGCGAACCCACGGATGCATTGCAAGAGATGTGAAGAATGTGAGCTCTCTCTGAAGGGGATTTATTTGGACACAAGCAGGTGTGAGAAATGCATTATACTATAATATTTGCGATCGGGAGCCTAAAAAATAAGTTAATTATTCATCATCACAAGCGGTTCACTTCCGCGATTTGGTACGGTTGCGTTCATATCAGCTGCGAACCGTACCGGTGTTCACATGAACTGTACCCCAGACCACCTTTTCAAGCGGACTCGGGTGTGGTACACGGGTGTGCACCCGAGTTCGGAAAACAGCATTCACATTATCCAAACGAACCGAACTTCGACATCATTCAAACCCAGGTGTGCACCAAAAGTGCTAGTGTGAAAGCACTCTCTGATTGGAAAATGTATGTTGTTTTGTTTGCCTTCAGAAATTCCAAGAGATAAATTTAGTTTAATCAGTGGGAGCCTGATGAAAGGAATCTGTAAAGTAGACCCAACTTAGTCACACTGTCAGAATATTTCAATTTAGCCACATAAAAAATTAGGTGTTAATTTTTTCCCCACAAATGTTACTGTTGTTATTATCATACTTTTCATCTGCATCCCAACCTCAAAATCAATGCTGTACTGTCAAATGTGCATTTCAATGCACATATCATGTAATATTATTGATAATTGCATGGGTGCTACCAAAGCAGATGCTGATGCCACATTTTCAACCGGTCCTTCAAGAGCACAAATAAACCTTGATGTGGCACAGGCTGAAATTGAGTTTGACACCCGTTTTAATCTATTCTTCGATCAACATGCGTTAATACGGGTCCGGCGTTGTGGGCTTGTGGACGTGCACACAACAGCACCGCTGCTGCAAAAAAGCTTAGGGGAAACACACATACAATTCATAAAGTAACTCTGCCCTGTGTATGTATGTGATTGTGTATTTATTCCCTCGGGGTTTGCCGTAGAAAGTGAATGCCCATTCGGAGCTTCAGTGAGAAAAAGAGTTGCGTTCAATAAACAGTCTGTTTCATCTGTGATTGCTCTGTTTTCTACATTTTATTGTCAATTATCCTCATTTTAGTGTATGACTATCGCTGTGTCGCATCGTGCCTGGTGTGGACAGATAGATTGCGTGTCGCTAGTTAGGACAAGGTGTAAGCCATTATAATGGATGCTATGCCCCTAATACTTACAAAATGTAAACAAGTATGATCAAAAGTCACTTTATTTTTTGTATCACTCCACTTGTGTTCACGGCATTCCAAACTAACGTGTAAGACCAGAGCAGATGTGTAAGAGCAGCTTTTTTTGAGCAAAGAGGTGGCAACAAATGCCCGTTTTGAGTGTGCTATGAGCGAGTTGAGCTGACACTGGCAAAATGCGTTGTCAGTCAGTGCGCAAGTTTCTTTGAAGTTATCCAGAATGTTCTCTCAATCCATTATCGCTCGGATTACTACCAGACAACAGTGGAGGAATAGAGTCAAGTTAAGTCATTTTTATTTGCATAGCGCTTTTCACAACACACATTGTTTCAAAGCAGCTTTACAGATAATTGTTCTGTAACATAACTTTAGCAAGCTTACCGCTCTGATGAATTTCTCAGAGAGAGCGCATTTGGAGCCAAAGCTTTTGGTCTGCAGAGTCATGTTCTCCTTGGTCTGGGAATCAAAGGTTGGGTTCTCGATGAGAGCATTCACAAACACCCACACATGGTTCTTAACCTGGAAAATTAAAGAAAAATGTTCCCTAATAAATGAACTTCACTTGAAATGTGCACAGCACATAAAATCTCTGATTTAATCTGATAGATATTCTAACAGATGAATGTGTTAAGAAGTGAACGCTTACCTGGAATGGTTTAACGGAGACTCCAGCTTTGTTCTTCTTCTTTACCACTTCAATTAACTTTGCCACTATTTGGTCCACGACATAATCAACATGTCTGCCGCCCTGAGAAAACAAACAACTCTTGAGTATAACACACCTTTGACATTTATAACATGCATCTTAACACCAGAGCAGAGGGAGGAAATGTTTGTATAACAAACGCTGAAGCTATTACAGAGTTATCACAAAAACATCTATTTAAATTTACATTCAGCTTTTTTTCTTGAATATTTGAGGCATTGTGTGTTTGACTGCAGCTGTGCTGCTGGATAAACAAGAGTGTGTTTGAGAGACCTTAGTGGTAGCGATGCTGTTGACAAAGCTGATCTGCTGAAAACCCTTCTCACTCATAGTGAGACACACTTCCCAGCGCTCATTCACCGTCTCATTCACCACCTTCAGAGCAACACCTGTCTCATCCAGCTTATCCTTCACATACAGATCCACATAACTGCGGAAACCATTCACCTGCAGCATAGGACAAAAACACATGCTCTCACAGTCTGTCTACATCTATTAGTTTCATCACACTTAAGGCCCAATGAAATCCGTTTTATTTTTCTCCAAATTCCGCATTATTTTTTCCCAAATTCCGTGTTTTCCATTTTATTTTCTCTGAATTCCGAGTTTTAAAGTTGAATTACATTTTATAATTTAAAAAAACTGTCTAATCAAATTAATTTATAGAGTTTTAATCAAATGAAAACAAAACAACATACCACTGCATTATTTTTATCAAATGAAGAGCTTCTATACTGATCCTCACAGCACAATCCAAAACCCAAAATTTAGGTATTTACTTATTTTGTCAAATACAGTGCTGCACAGTAGAGAATCATAGTATTAATGAAAGTAAAAATTAAACTCTTGCTTGAGATATTGCTTAAATATAAAGTAATTATTATTGATATTTTATTATTATTATCATTATTATTACTTCTATATTGATTATTAGATTTCGATCAGAAGTAATATACTTCTGTCGCATTTTTCAGTTTCAGGTGTCTAGTTAAATGGAGCTTTTATTTTGACGTTCTGGCAGAAAACCGGATGTTTTTTGTTTTTTCTCCCCAATTTGGGATGCCCAATTCCCAGTGCGCTCTAAGTCCTCGTGGTGGCGTAGTGACTCGCCTCAATCCGGGTGGTGGAGGACGAATCTCAGTTGCCTCCACATCTGTGACCATCAATCCGCGTATCTTATCACGTGGCTTGTTGAGCTCATTACCGTGGAGACGTAGCGCGTATGGAGGTCCACACTATTCTCCGCTGCATCCACGCACAACTCACCACGTGCCCCACCAAGAGCGAGAACCACACATTATAGCGTCCACGAGGAGGGTACTCCATGTGACTCTACCCTCCCTAGCAACCGGGCCAATTTGGTTGCTTAGGAGACCTGGCTGGAGTCACTCAGCATGGCCTAGATTCGAATTCGTGACTCCAGGGGTGGTAGTCAGCGTCAATACTCGCTGAGTTATCCAGGCCCCTTAAACCGGATGTTATTGATGACTTCTCACCTCTGGAAAAGCAGTCTGCTATATGGTTTAATGTGCTTATTAAACCGCAAAATGTTAAGACGATTTAATTATATGAATATATAGTGTGCATGTGCTAGTGTGCTTATACAGTAAAAAGGTGCTCTGCTCTATGTCATTAATACAAATAATTATGTGGTTATTGTGTAAGCAATGGCTTCTCACTTTCACTTACGGATGAAGCACGCAGCTCAGCAAGGTCATATAGGCTATTTGTTTAATTCAATCTCATCCTTTTGTGGTTTAATCATCCCACTAGGACATATCACGATTTTAATTTGATTAATTGTACATTTATACATAAATTTTATCTCAAATATTTCAATTTCTGTGACATTCCGCATTCTATATAAATTCAGTTTTTAGGACTGGATTCCTCTGTCCGTGTTTTCCGCAACGCAGAAATCATAGGGCCCTACACACTGTTCTCATGAATAATTAGCTTTTGATGAATAGAAATGAGTGACAGGAGACTTACAGGCAGTTTCTTTCCATTAAGCATGACTTTAACACCCCTACATGAGCCTGCCACATCATACGCCCTGCGGGTCAACAGAGCCACGATGTCCTTGTCCAGTTTCTCCATCTTGAATTTGGCCAGATCAGGCTGGAACACGACACATGTGAAATCTTCTCCATCAAAGAACTTGATCTTCGCCTCACTGGTCTTTGTCATGTTCTCCTGCCACGTCTGTGGGAAAAATTAGCAAAGACAAACTCAAGGTAAATCTTTAAGACATCAAGATATTTGTCTGTAGGAAGGATGCCCAACAATCTAATCTGTTTAACACAATCATAAGAACCTCATCATATTCCAAATCTTGATACTGTTAAGCAAGTCTGTACCTGTTTGAAGTTGCGTTTGTAGTCTTTGCAGGCCGTCTCCACTGTAAACTTTGTACTGAATATGTTACAGAGCTTAGCACCATAACCGTTCCTGCCACCTGGAGAGTAAAAGATTGTTGAGTTAAGTTGTACATGTGTACACTCATTCTTCACCACTCCAGTGTCGCTGTAGTGCTGTTTATCTGGAAACATTTCAATCTTGTGCACTGTAAAAATGTTTTGTCAGATAACCTAAACAATTCTGTAAACAAATCTTCATGTTCTTCATGTAGTAACATCTAAATTAACTGGTTTTATTCAATTTAAAAAATCATATTTAATCTAAGTCAACCTGAAAAATTAGGTTACACCACGAAAATCATTTTTAAGAGTTAGATGAAGTCGAACTAGACCCTTAGTAGAGGTCTGCAACCCGACGGGACCCGAAAACCCGATGGGTTTCGGGCCGGGTTCGTGTTTGTAATTAATAAAAAAATAAAAAGGCTTACCGAACTTGTTTCGTGCACATGCTCTCACTCACAGATGCGCGAATGGACGAATTAGGGGCTGTTCACCCAGAATTTGTTATTGTGCGCCTCTGTTCTGTTTTCCCATTGTTTAAACACATGCTGGACAAATGTCTTTGACATTTGCACCACGTCTCGCTTTTTCTTCAGCGTCTCGCACAGGGCCGTCATATTTTAAAAACCATGTCAATTTAAAAAGAACTTTAAGTTGTCAAAAATGCATGTTGAGACACCTGTACTCTGTTTCATCCTTTGCGCTGCAGTGTTTCATTTTATTCCAGATTATTCTGCACCAGATGAAGTTTAAGTGCATAAACGGTAAGTCAATGCTTTTTTCCCCTTCTGCTCTAGTGTACTAAGGGGCTGCTGTGCCTTGTTAAAAATGGTTACTATTTCAGTACTGTTACGAATGTTGCCTATATGCTTACATAATATATAATCTATTGCAACAGTACTTCCTAGGAGATGAAATTATACAGTAAGCAATTTCGGGTTTGGGCTTAAAATCTGATGTTATCGTTCGAGACGGGTCTCGGTCACACGGTCTCGGGGTCAGATTTAATTATAAGGCCCGTGTAGACCTCTAATCCTCACGACAACATTTGCAGACAGATTACCATTTTTTTGCAGATAGTAAAGTCACGGTTGCATACGATACCGTGACACTCATAACAGTAAGTCACATTTAAAATAACTTTAATACTTTGAATTTCTCCCATGGGGGCCCATGAACAATGTCACAAAATGTGAGGTATATGCATAAAGTCTGAGTTGTGATTGGTTAGAGAGTACGGGCTCTGTTTTCATTAGTGCACAAAGTGCAGCATTCGACCGTGTGCTACGTCTTATTTAATTTTTGTGAGAGCGCTAATTCTAAACGCAATTTTGTGCCTGCGCAAAGTGCAAGTGGGTGTGGGTGGGATCATTTATGATCTAATTTGTATCGGTATTTTTCCACCTGTTGTCTTAGAGTGATGTTTATGTCACTGCAAAAGGGGCAGGTGGAAGAAGTTGGAAAGAGCAAAATGTTTAGATTTGGAGAGATTTTTGTTACCACTTTGTTATTTTTATTATATTTTCATTTCATTTGAAGTGTAATTTGAATTTGGAAATAATTTTTGTTTAAATGTGTTCGTGTTTCAATAAATGAATTAAATTTTTCAAAATCTATGTCGACCGGTAGAAGTGAAGTGTGTGCCGATACAATCACTATTAGTACTAGCCTTGATTTTTGTTTCAGTAGATGAAAATGATTAAAAATACAATCTCTATAATTTAACAGAGTGTAAATCAAATCCTGACAAGAACCACATTTTCCATGCGTATAAAAGGAACGTGCCACTGTCATAGAAGCCTTCAACGAGGACACAGTTAATGCACAAAAGAATGTAAGCCCATATTTCTATTCTTATAATTCACTGCATACAGCCAATTTACACTACCTACTTCTTATGAATGTGCTATCTTTGTTAATATTGCTGGATACTATTTAAGCTTCAAAATACTGGCAGTGTACCGTAAGTTATGTTGTATGTGCGGTAGTAAATATTATTTTCGCTAAAACCTTCATTTGAATCAGACCTATGTCTGCAGCAACATTATAAATATAGTCTTTTTGAGTGGCGTCCCCTTCACGCAGTGCCCTTTAAGAGCGCAAAATGCTGTTTAGAATTTGGCCCTTATATCGTATTGTTTATTTTTCAATGTGAAGTTTTCCCATGCTTCAAACACAAATGTATGTTAATTTGGCAGTTGTGTCTCCTTATGGATAATATGGATTTAAGTAAACTTTGGAGAGTGAGAAGCTTTTTAAAACACAATTCCTGCAATGATATTTTGAATTATTTTGGGTTTTGCAGATAAGACCAAGAAAACCTATCTGCCGTGAACGTCTACAAAGATTTCAAGCCAAAGGGGGAAACACCAGAAACCTTATTAAACACCTTCAGACACATCCCACTGCTTCTGCAGAACTCACACAGGTTAGTGCCACTTCATTTAACCTAAATGCTTTATCTCAACATTTACAGATTAACCGTTCCTCTGAAAAATGGAACACTGCACTCCTTTAATTTTTTCCAATTATAAATGCATGGTGGTGGTATCTTCGCACTTATGATTAGATCGATTTTATCATGTCCCTGAGCCATGTGATCAAACCGGTGTGTGTGTAATCTGCATCCGCACTACTGTTTACCAGGAGAGAGTGGCGGAAGCGGTTGTAATAATGAAATAGCTCCTCAAAATAGTCTTTTCAACATTATAATATCTTTATTCATATGTTACCAACATTCAAATAATCACAGAAATAATGGAACAAAAGTTTAAAGCCGTTGCCGTTTGAACTGGCTGTTTTGATGAGGCGAAGGTTGTTTTTTTTGTTTTGTTTTTTTATTGTTTTTACATCAAACTAAGAATGTATTAGGTAACACGTTAGTCCATTTGAGCCTTCTCTCTGTTAATCCATCAGTTATTTTCACCACTTCTGGAGCAACAAGTGGAATGGCTAGTTTATAAGAACCACCTTTGCCTTTACAAACTGCCTTAAGAATTAACATTGTGTGGTATTACGATACTACTTGGTATCGTGATACTTTAGCTGGTATAGTATCGTAAGATATGATTATGGTATCGTGACAACCCTACTATATACAGGTGCATCTCAATAAATTAGAATGTCGTGGAAAAATTCATTTATTTCAGTAATTCAACTCAAATTGTGAAACTTGTGTATTAAATAAATTCAATGCACACAGACTGAAGTAGTTTAAGTCTTTGGTTCTTTTAATTGTGATGATTTTGGCTCACATTTAACAAAAACCCACCAATTCACCATCTCAAAAAATTAGAATATGGTGACATGCCAATCAGCTAATCAACTCAAAACACCTGCAAAGGTTTCCTGAGCCTTCAAAATGGTCTCTCAGTTTGGTTCACTAGGCTACACAATCATGGGGAAGACTGCTGATCTGACAGTTGTCCAGAAGACAATCATTGACACCCTTCACAAGGAGGGTAAGCCACAAACATTCATTGCCAAAGAAGCTGGCTGTTCACAGAGTGCTGTATCCAAGCATGTTAACAGAAAGTTGAGTGGAAGGAAAACGTGTGGAAGAAAAAGATGCACAACCAACCGAGAGAACCGCAGCCTTATGATTGTCAAATTCGATTCAAGAATTTGGGTGAACTTCACAAGGAATGGACTGAAGCTGGGGTCAAGGCATCAAGAGCCACCACACACAGACGTGTCAAGGAATTTGGCTACAGTTGTCGTATTCCTCTTGTTAAGCCACTCCTGAACCACAGACAACGTCAGAGGCATCTTACCTGGGCTAAGGAGAAGAAGAACTGGACTGTTGCCCAGTGTTCCAAAGTCCTCTTTTCAGATGAGAGCAAGTTTTGTATTTCATTTGGAAACCAAGGTCCTAGAGTCTGGAGGAAGGGTGGAGAAGCTCATAGCCCAAGTTGCTTGAAGTCCAGTGTTAAGTTTCCACAGTCTGTGATGATTTGGGGTGCAATGTCATCTGCTGGTGTTGGTCCATTGTGTTTTTTTAAAACCAAAGTCACTGCACCCGTTTACCAAGAAATTTTGGAGCACTTCATGCTTTCTTCTGCTGACCAGCTTTTTAAAGATGCTGATTTCATTTTCCAGCAGGATTTGGCACCTGCCCACACTGCCAAAAGCACCAAAAGTTGGTTAAATGACCATGGTGTTGGTGTGCTTGACTGGCCAGCAAACTCACCAGACCTGAACCCCATAGAGAATCTATGGAGTATTGTCAAGAGGAAAATGAGAAACAAGAGACCAAAAAATGCAGATGAGCTGAAGGCCACTGTCAAAGAAACCTGGGCTTCCATACCACCTCAGCAGTGCCACAAACTGATCACCTCCATGCCACGCCAAATTGAGGCAGTAATTAAAGCAAAAGGAGCCCCTACCAAGTATTGAGTACATATACAGTAAATTAACATACTTTCCAGAAGGCCAACAATTCACTAAAAATGTTTTTTTTATTGGTCTTATGATGTATTCTAATTTTTTGAGATAGTGAATTGGTGGGTTTTTGTTAAATGTGAGCCAAAATCGTCACAATTAAAAGAACCAAAGACTTAAATTACTTCAGTCTGTGTGCACTGAATTTATTTAATACACGAGTTTCACAATTTGAGCTGAATTACTGAAATAAATGAAATTTTCCATGACATTCTAATTTATTGAGATGCACCTGTACTGTAATAGGATGCAGATTGTGGCGGAGAAGAACAGTTCTGCTACTCAAGCGCTCCAAACATGAAGCAGTTGTTTGTTTAAATACACATATTCCATCACCTAAGTCTGATTATGGACAGGATAAAACGACAGCTTATTAAAAAAAGAGAAGACAATGATGAAAATCGAAAACTCAAAGTCATGTGAACTCTACATTGTGCGAAAGTTACCGGATTTAGGCCTAGAGGGTTTACCGGCGTTACGTCATCATGACAACGAAGTTGGAATACTGTATAATATTACACAGACAAGGCTAGTAAGTGATTTTATCACACTGGAGTCATGTTAACACATATAATGTTTAAGTATTATGGCTATACTTTTGAAACAGTGTGTAGTTAATGTTTAGTGTATTGGACCCGTTTACTTTCGTTATATTCCTTCCTGTACAGGATTCTTTTTTTCTTTTTTTTTAAAGAGGGATGAGTCTAAAGGTAATCAACATCATGCCACAAACACTCTCAATAGAGTTTGTATTAAACCCGAAACATTCCTTGTAAGAATAAATATCTAAGAATTTATTTTAGGTCTCTAAGCAGTCTTGGTTTTTGTGGCAATGCCTGCTCTTACTTCATTCTCAAAAGTCTGAACAGAACACCCAAATCTTTGATTTGCAAACTTTTCTATCATCTTCAATCTTCATACGTTCATACCCACTCACATTTTTATGTTCAGCCATTTCTAACGTGAATGTGTTGTGGAAGTGAGTGAGTGAGTTGCTGTGCTTGACACCCCCCCCCACTACCCCCTAGGGGTATAATGGTTCACGGTAAAAAACCAAACCATACGGTTCGCTACCCACAGTTTGGTAAGCATTGGCACCGCAGTTCACCTCAAGTTTAATGAAGCATCTGAAGCACAAGGTTTGGCGAAGAAAATAAAATGTCAAAAAGACAAGCGCAGTTCCAACCACAGCTAATACCCCTGAATGGATCTGTAAATGGATACGCTCTGCCTGTTTTTCACATGGGTCAACTTGATGACATCACAGTTCCGCACGCGTTGTGTGTAGTTGAAAATGGCAAGCGGAGAAAACGAGCCTCTGAAAGAGAAGCCCCTGTGTTATTCAAGTCTCCTGTTTGGGAACATTTTCTTTTTGCAGTCAATTGCAACAGCAAGGGTCAAAAAACATTTACAAAACAGGCACTGTTTGCAAACATCGCTTAACGTGAGTGTTGTATACTGGTAATACATCAATATGATTAATCATTTACGCAGGATAGCGCAAAGCGCGCACAAAGCCGCAGGTGAGCCGAAACTGCACAAACTCCCTTCTGTTTTTAAGCAAGCACTCAGTGCTAATTCTGACAGATATGAAACAACAACTAAAGCGCTTGGGCTGTTCATTGCCAATGGTATGTTGCCCTTTTCCATTGATGAAGATGTGGGATATCAGCATATAATTAAAACACTCAAGCCGTGTTACAACATCCCTTCTCATAACCATTTTAATAGGTTATTCCTTCAGTAGTGATGTAGGCTACAGCTTCCGAATGTTAAATATATGTTGAGTTGCGTTTAAAATGCACTTTGTTGTTACGTATGTAATAGTGCAGGTATTATGTTAAAATGTTGATTAAGTAGTAAGAGAAAAGGGTTTTTTAGTTAAGGACCCTAATGAAAATTAACCATGGTTTTACTATAGTACTATTGTAGTAACCATGACTGTAATAACAATGCTGCTGTCACCATGGTTTACTTAGCAGAAATCATGATTATGATATACATAACCATGGTTTTACAACCGCAATACTGTAGTTTTATATAGTATCCATGATTTTACTATATATTGTAACTGTGACAGTAACCATGTTGATTTTGTGGTTAAAATGATTTTACTACAAATACCATGATTAAACTATGGTTACTGTAGAAGTAAAACCATGATTTTTATTAAGGGCAAACCTGTTGAAGTGTTTACCAAATAGAGTACTCTTACTATGGATTTGGCAGTAATATATTTTTTCCTGAACATAGCACATACTGAACTGTACCGGAACCGTGACCCTAAAACCGTGATACAAACCGAACCGTGAGAATTTTGAACCGTTACAACCCTACTACCCACCCACATTTTTACATCTTTTCAAACCCATTTCTTGAGCCTTTTTTTAAGTCTGAGGTGTGAACGACTGGTGCTGAACAAGCAGGGTTTCATGAAACTTTAATATATGTTTGCATTACCTGTGACTTTCTTCTCATTGTCATTATAGTTGCTGGAAGTGAGGAGATGTCCAAAGATCAGTGCCGGCACGTACATCTTCTCATCTTTGTGTTCCACCACTGGAATCCCCTTCCCATTATTCCACACTGAGATAGTGTTTGACTCCCTGTCAGAATGGGGAAAGAAAGGTTAGCCTAACAAAATACAGAGAGACAGATAAATATACAAATGTCAATCAATGACTCAAACATCAGGTCATTTCAACATTATTATAAAAATCTATATTTCAAACCCCCTCAATAGGAAAACTGTCTTATAAAAAAGAAGGGAATCGCAGTGAGAGAGACATACACAAATGTAAGACAATTAGGCCCAGTTTACACCTCGTATTAGGATGCGTCTGGGGTGATCCGATCACATGTGGTCAGGTGACACCTATTGCTGTTTACACCTGGTCGCTTAAATGCGTCTCCTGTGATTACTTGGGTTCAGATTTCAAGGGCAGGGTCTCTGATTTTATGACAACATACATCAATCACTATGTCATTGTGTTACTGTATGATAATAAACTGTGAAAAAGTCTGAAAACACAAGGAAAGCATGAATGCTACAGATCCCAGGCATAGGACCTGAGTGCCTGAGAAATCAGGAGAAAAGAAGACAAGACACAAATTAGTAGCTTTCCTCAGGTGAGGATTTCAGCGTCTTTATTAAACTCATTTATTTATTTTATCCTCTTAATGTGAAAAATATGTCTTCTTAATAATAAAAGCATGTTCAACAGATATATCACTCTGTAATATCACTTTCTTTACAACTTCACCATTCTACCTCTGGTAACAGATCACCATATAATTCCCTCAAATGCTTTAATATTAAATGATGACCCACAAAGTTAGCCATTTTTAGGGTTTTCTTCTGTGAACAATGCTGAAATATAACTGTGCTTGATGTATGTAAAACTCTGTAATGTTTGACGTCACTGTACAACAGTTAGTATTCAAATCTGACATTAAACACTATAAACGTAACCACTGAAAACTTAAATCAAACGTGAATTAAATAAAATAAAATCATATATATTACAAGACATATGTGGAGCCGTTTCACTATTTAAACACAAAAACTGAGCTGAAAATAATCTCAAAATACATTGGCTAAGGGGCGGGCGCCATTATGTCCCATTCACTTGCATTGAATGACCGTTACAATTGCTCTGTTACACTCATTACAACGGGAAACTCAAACTTAAAAAATAATCTGACATATCTTTTAAACTAAACAATTCTTTGACATGAAACCCAAAGATGAAGATTAACGTTTTGACATGAGAAATGTTGCATTTTACAACTTTGACATAGAACATACCTGAGAAATCAGGAGAAAAGAAGACAAGACACAAATTACTGGCTTTCCTCAGGCGTGGCTTGTCAGCGCAGTAGGGGTAAAATCTTTCCGTGACAGGGAAAGCTCTCACTCCACCTGCCTCGGCTCTCACTTCACCTGCCACGGCTCTCACTCGGATATCACTCGACCTGCCACCGTCACACAAGGCTGAATTCGGCTACTTAACCTCTCGCCAGTTATATCAATTCAAAATGTTTTTGAATGTAAAAAAATATGTAGGAAGAGCAATCAAAATTCATTTTAAAATGCTCCAGCCCACAATTTACAGTGTATTATATTCATTATATAGAATGAAACTTGCATTATGTAGACTGTAACTTTTAATTTTGTTATTAACACAGAATGTATACACTGTTCTCCAGGCTTTGCATCAATTAAAAAATATGGAGGATACTGTATGTGATGTATTTCTCATTTTTCTAATATATTTGGGTGGGTGTTGGTGGGGGGGGATTTCATCGGGGGTAAATATCCTTTTGACAAAGTCCTGTCCAGTGCATTTTAATTGTGATTCAAACTTCCACTGAAACCACTACTCAAAGTTCAGCTGCCTCTGCGTCACGCACACACTTTAAGAACACGCAAGACTAAGCTCCTGATTTTGTGTCAGATCTAGGTGAGAGCTGGCTGTGACATTTACTGATCGCATCTGAGAGCTGGCTGTGACGTGACGGATTGTGTGTGAGAGCTGGCTGTGACGCGACGGATCGTGTGTGAGAGATGGACTGTGACGCGACGGATCGTGTGTGAGAGCTGGACTGTGACGCGACGGATCGTGTGTGAGAGCTGGCTGTGACGCGACGGATCGTGTGTGAGAGCTGGACTGTGACGCGACGGATCATGTGTGAGAGCTGGACTGTGACGCGACGGATCGTGTGTGAGAGCTGGACTGAGTCGTGACGGATCGTGTGTAAGAGCTGGACTGAGTCGTGACGGATCGTGTGTGAGAGCTGGACTGTGTCGTGACGGATCGTGTGTAAGAGCTGGACTGAGTCGTGACGGATCGTGTGTAAGAGCTGGACTGAGTCGTGACGGATCGTGTGTGAGAGCTGGACTGTGTTGTGACGGATCGTGTGTAAGAGCTGGACTGAGTCGTGACGGATCGTGTGTAAGAGCTGGACTGATACTAATATCGTTTAAAAAATCTAACCCTAACCTAACCCTTTAATCCCACTGAATCCATATAAATTTCTTTAACTCATTATAAATTATTACTAAACTAATCTTTGTGAAGTAAACAAATAATGTTCACCCAAAAAAATTAAAATATTTCATTATTTACTCACTAATGCCATCCCAGAAGTCTCTGACTTTCTCTGTTCTGTTGAACATATACAAAGATATTAGAAGAATCTGTCAGATCTGTAAGTCCATAGAATGCAAGTCATCACAGTACAAAACCTTTAAGCTCCAAAAAGCACATAAAGGCAGCACCCTTTATCTTGACATTAGCAGTCTCCTTGCTGGTCTTTCCTGTATACTGCAATTGCAAGATTTTTAGTGAAAAAGGAGTTACATTTTTGTCTGTTCTCACACAAAAAGACAGTCTAATTAAAAAAAAAAAAGATATTAATTAAACCACTTATGGATTATTTATGGTGCCTTTTATGTGCTTTTCGGAGCTTCAAAGCTTTGGACCCTTTTGACTTGTGTTGTATGAAGCTACATAGCTGAGATATTCTTCTAAAATCTTTGTGTTCAGCAGAGGAAAGAAGGTCATAAAGATCTGGTTTGGTATGAGGGTGAGTATAATTTTCATATCTGTGGAATTTATCTCTTTAAATTTTACACTGGGATGTGTGGCAGAGCTAATTTCATGAGAAAAGCAATATTTAAAAAAAATGACTGGACTTTGAGGTGGAGTGTTTGTAAATGTTACATCATTATTTATAATGTAACAGTGTATAAGACATTTTATTTCAAATACTTTGTAGATATTTTCTAGAGAATCAATGTTCCTCTGGGATTTTGTGAAAAGAGCTCTTCGAAAGTTGTACTTCTCAGTATTAAGATTTTTTTCCATTTTTGCTTTTGCTTAAGGTAGAAGGCATCCTAAGCTTTCTATAAAGGTGTAATGTTAGGTTATGTGTGTTTGGATCATAATTAAATGCATCAAAAAATATAAATTTTCCAAAAGTTTCTACTTGACCATATTCACCAAAGAAGTATTAAAAACAAAAATTAATTCGAGATCATTTTTATTTTATTTTAGTTAGTTTTGGGGTTAAGAAAAAATTATTTAGTTTAGTTAAATTTTTTTCCAATAATTTTACTTTTTATTTTTATTTTAGTTCATGAGAATTGTTTTAGTTGGTTTTGGTTTTTGTTAACTGTAATATCACTGGTGCAATTAAATCTAAAGTTTTACATAGAAGATAAAGGAATGCAATACCATAACATATTTAATGACAATTGTTAATTAATGATTAAAGTTATGTAGTCAAAAAAGTAATTAAATTTTTAAAAATCCAAACTGACCATTAGAAGTGAAGTGCGTGCCTATACCATCACTGTTATACTAGCCATGATTTGTGTGTCAGTTATTTGATAAAATATGAATAATTGTACTTACATTCTCTATAATTTAACGTAGCCAATATCCATTTAGTACTAACGGTGGTGTAACTTTTCCAGCATATAAAAAGCGTGTCATGCCCTGACAGCCACGGCCAAATTTCAAGCGCAACATTACCTAAGACATATATATATATATATATATATATATATATATATATATATATATATATATATATATATATATATATATATCGTGTATATATAGAAACTACCAGTCAAAAGTTTTGAAACTCTCATTCTTTATTATATACAAACTACCGGTCAAAAGTTTTGAAACACTTACTCATTCATTATTATAATTTTTTTTCTTCACATTTTAGAATAATAGTAAAGTCATCAAAACTATGGAATAACATAAATGGAACTATGGGAATTATGTTGTGACTAAACAAAATCCCAAATAAATGAAAACTGTGTTATATTTTAGCATCTTCAGAGTAGTCACCCTTTGCCTAGAATTTGCAGACATGTACTCTTGACATTTTCTCAACCAACTTCTTGAGCTTTTTAAACAGTATTGAAGGAGTTTCCATCTATGTTGGGCACTTATTGGCTGCTTTTCTTTATTATTTGGTCCAAGTCATCAATTTCAAAACCTTTTTTTTTAATTAAATTTAGACTTATGAATGTGCTGCCTTCATTCAAAATCAAAAATCGTAGAAAGCATGCACATCCAAACAATGTTTAAATCCAGGTGCAAGACCCAAAAATGTACATCTATAAAAACTCACAACAAAGTCAGCACACTGTTGCTCCTACGCTGTAAAAAATACATACTTTAACTTAAAACTTAAGTTTAACTGATGCCGTAAAGTTTTAAGTTAAATCAATGTGGATTTCAACCCAATTCATTATTTTACATTTAGACTGTTTTTAAGACTAAATGTAATATAATGCAATTAATTTTTGTAATTATTTTTGGTAAAAATTATTTGTAACTTGTAAAGCTATGATGATTTAACTTAAAACTTTAAGGCGGCAGTTAAACTTAATTTTTAAGTTGAAGTGCATGTACATTTTTTACAGTGTAAATAAATGTAATGAGCTCACCACATAAGCAAACGTGATGTTTCGAGCTACATGCAGCATGCATACAGCGTGCTAATCATCCAGGATATTTGCGCATTGTGTGTTTTCTCTTCCGATCCGATTCCAATATCGGAAATCTCAGTATCGGCCGGTACCGATCCCAAGCCGATACCAGTGTCGTTTTTTTGCATAATCAGTTTAGAATATATTTACATTATTGTGTGGAACTAATTGGGAGTACTCTTTAATATGTAAAGAAACACAAACCTCTAACTACACGTTATTTTAATATAAATGTATAGCTTATTAGGAAACACTTTATTATTAACTAGTATACTGGATAATGTAGCAGCAAAATTAACAGTAATTCCAGTCTTCAAGTCTTCAGTAGAAAAGAAACCAGTGTTTTATTTTTGCCTTTTTTTCTTCTTCTTTTTTCCCCCCAAAAATGTTTCATCTTGCATCTGGACTTTAAAGGATTCAGATTTCTTTTTTGTTCAATTTAGTTGTAAGACATCAGTCCACTTTTCATTCACACAGTTATTTTTTGGAACCCATTCAACTTAAATATTGTTATAAATTGTAAACAAATACTAATGATAATAATAATAATAATAATAATAAATTGTTATTGATATTATTGACTTTTAATTTTAATTTGAAATACAACAGTAATATATTTAAATCGTGCACTTTTTAAACCCTCACGCTTTTATTTTGACATTCTAAACTCTCCAGGAAGTCCTGTATGTGTGTCTGTTTGTAGGTAAGTTCACAGTAGTTTAATTCACTTCTTATTCAAATTCGGTGCCGTTCAAAATGCATATTATAAGTGAACCGAACTATTGAGCATCTACATCTGAGATGCTGTTCTTGAGTAGCGCTCAAATATTGCGCACCGCTGTGAAGGCTAAAAATAGCCGCGAGTGCATCACCAGCCTGTGCTGAGTATGTGTCAACAGAGCAGCACCATTCACTAACACACTGGTGCTGCACATAATATATATTTACTTATTAAAAACAGAGCACGTCTTCAAGTGGCTTTGAATAAAATGCACAAGTCATATGAACTGCTTTAATGGAGTTTTTATGGTTCTTTTATGTCATTTTTGGAGCTTGACAGTAACGAACATGACTAACACACAGTATCGGATTTGAATCAGGCTCGCCAGACCGATAACCGATCCAGGTATCGGATCGGTGCATCTCTACATTATATACTGTATGTACAAGCCATGAGTGTGTATACTGTATGTGTGTGTCTGTTTAGATATATTAAGTTTATACGTAAATACTGCATGACGGTAATGAATTATGTATTATTTTTATATCTGATGTGCTAGCCAATTCAGCCGAAATACTGATGCGCCAAACAACCACAAAATTAATAAGGCAACCAATTCCAATAACACTCTCTCCATAGAAAATGCCAGCTACTATTGCTCAAGCACGTTTACAAATCATCAACATAACATATAGTTATCAAATTACCAGAAAATGACTATGTGGCAACCAACCCCTGTTGCCGACAAACCACGGTAACCCTATAAACTGTTGTAGTTTATAGGCTGGTGTTTGATTTTCCCCTTGTCTGTACTCCCAATAAAGTTTTGTTTAGAAAAAGTAGTTTTGCTTTTGGCTTATTGATATGGTGTATGGCTGTATGTGTCATATGCGATGATGTCATATGCGAGTCTATCTAGTAACAAGATACAGAGGTACAATCCTCTGAACATTAATATAACATAATATTTTAACATCAAAATCTAACATTCAATTGGCTAGATTTGAGAAAGTTTTTGGATTAAAATCATTATGGTGTTTCCATATTCAGTTAGAGGCTCAGTGAAATATGACAGGCTTTATCTAAAATCTACAGTGTTGTATAGTGAAAATATATACCCCAATCATTGTGTATCATAGCGTATAAAACATTAAACATATTTGTTTGCAAAGCGTTTGTGGTTTGCAAAAGCACTGACATGTTTTTTTGTGTTTGTTTGTGTGCCACTCCACCCCTATTTTATTAGCCTGATTTATTTGTCTATAAGATGCTGTGCTGATCTCCCCTAATGATAACAACAACATAAAAAGCAGTATATGTAGAAAATAATATGCTTAGAAGTTTTGCTGTTTGTCACCATCACTTGCTTTAATAAATCTCCTTAAAAAATTCTCTCTTGTTGTGAATTTTGTATAAAAATGTATTTTAAAAAAATTACTGAATTTAAGTAAAAAGAGAACATGCCAACTATCGATAGCCAATCAAATGAGTGAGCTGAATCAATAGGAGGATTGTATAATTTGCCAGCAAATCCTGTTTAGCTTGTATAGATGACGCCTGTCAGATGATCTATGCTGCTACAAGGAAGATATCAGTAGTCATCCGAACCATTTTGGACTGGAAATTTTTATCCTTTAAAAGACAAAGAGAACACTTGTTTAAAGATTAAGAAATGTATAAGCCCTTAACAAATATTTAAAACTGGACTAAAGATCGCAAGAAAGGCGCAAGTAACGGTAACGGTATGAGTTGGAGCTGTCTGTGATGCGACGGATCGAGAGGGAGGCGCAGGTAACGATTGAGAGCCGTGGCAGGTCGAGTGAGAGCTGCCGTTGGCAGGGACAGGTTGAGTGAGAGCTGCCTGCGGCGGTGGCTGGAGATTTTACCCCCTGTCTGAGGGCTGAAAGTTCGCGTGCCACTAACATCCGTAAGCAGCGCCCCCATTGTGGCTGCAGCAGTACTGACTCATTGAAAACACAGCATTTACATTGACAACATAAAAATGGTTCAGGCAAATAACTTATTTTTAATACAAAATAAACACTCCTTTTAAACAAAAATATGACCATACATTTGTGTGTCACACGAACAAAACTGGTGCATTGTTTATCCCAGATGCAGTTGAAATTTAATCTAAGCACAAACGCAACATTTAGAGAAAATGATACACATCTTAATACCAGTTGTAAACAGGGCCTTTTTGTGTTTTTTTTTTTTTTTTTCATAATGTGAACAGAATTAATATTTACAGAAGCTGTAAGTTTACAGTCTGAACTGAATGTGATGTGATAAAAAAAGACTGAGTACCGTGAAATAATACAAAGACAGACAGAAAACACATCTTTCTATTGCGTTGTGCTCACTGGTTGTAAGCAACAACAAACATAAATCGTGCCCAGTGTAGTCTGATCATGAACAAATTACTCTAATGATCTGTCTAACAAATTACTTGCTGAATTTGTCTAACCGGACTTACTAAGTGAAGGTTTATGACAATGTGTACTTAACCTTTTCATGAGTAGGGTCTATATTCCCCTGCAGTGCCCCCTGGAGTGAGTTATTTTTGGATGTGACACTGCACAGCCGGTAGAGGTGAGCAGAGCATAGAGGAGTATTTATTTATTTAAATTTTTGATTTCTTGTCATAAAAAATAAAATGCTGTATATAATATAGTAAACATGCGAACAAATGGGTTATGTCTGCTGTACTGTATTTGTTTTATTTATTTTAATATTTGAACAAATAATATCAGCAGTCCGGTTTGCCTATATGCACTGTTTGACTTCTCAGACATTGTGTGTGTGTGTGTGTGAGTGGGTTTGTGTGGTTTACGAGGACATTTTTTTTAGGTTACAAACAGGTAATTACAAGGGTATTATGCTATAAATGTGGTTTATGAGGACATTTCTAGTGTCTCCATAATTCAAATCACTTAAACATACTAAACAATGTTTTTTTGAAAATGTAAGAATTTTTGTGAGGGTTAGGTTTGGGGGTAGGGTTAGGATTAGGGGATCTATAGTTCGTACAATATAAAAATCATTATGTCTATGGAGAGCCTTCATAAGGATAGCCACACCAACGTGTGTGTGTGTGTGACAAGCGCTAATGTAAACAGACTTGGCTGCGTGCATCAGATAATCACACTCAATCAGCATGTTTTCACTGCGAGTTTTAAACTGTTATCGTGGTGCTTTTGTGATAGTTTGACTGTCTGTTTCAGAAAACAAACGTATTATATGTTTGAAAAGACTGTTTGTGTTGCTGTTTGTGTGAATGAAACCTGTATCTGCACCTAATAAGTAGACATGGCTACGTGCATGGGAAGATCGTGTTTAGATATGATGGCTGTGCATATACAAGCTGTGAACTGTTATCGTGGTACTTTGGTGACAATTAGGCTGTTTGTTACATAAAATAAGCATATTATGTGCCTGAAAAGACTCTTTGAGTAGCTGTTTGTTTGATGAATGACAACCGCTACTAATGTAAACAAATGGCAGCATGCATCGGAGGAAGATCACATATTGACTGTGCGTATAAGAACTGTAAACTTTTTACTGTGGTACTTTGGTGACGAGTTGGATGCATGTATAAAAATAAACGTATTCTGTGGTTTAAAAGACTGTATAAGTAACTGTTTGAGCGAATATAAATAACAGATGCTTAATCACTGCAGCCTGTGTGATGCTACTCTGCGGGGCCCAGTTATTAACCATCACATATGTGTGACGGTCGTATGAAAGGGTTAAAGGTAGCAGTTAAAGGTACACATTCAAAAAAGAGTGGTCCTTTTAATGAAAGGTTCTTCTAATTAAAAAAATGTTAAAAGAAATAGTATTGTTTTTGTTTAGAGTGTAGTTAATGCCAATTATTAAAAGTAGAGCCCGACCGATATGGGATTTTTGAGACCGATACCGATTTTAGAGGGGGAAAATTCACCGATTACCGATATAGTGGCCGATATAGTTAATTTTTGAGCTGGAATGAAAACAGACCTTTTCTATGTGGATTGTTCATCGATTTTGCACCGATATGACTATGCAAATGTACTCAGTAGGCTGCTTTCTTAAACAAATATTTTTATCAAAGAATATTTGACATTTTTATATTTTGTCAACAAATTCTAGAAATGAACACTGAGAAAATAAAGAATAAATAAAAATACAATAAATAGCTTAATAAACATCAATACTGTTTGTTCAGTATCAGTCAGTTGCTGACCATTTAAATAAAGAATAAATTCAAATAAAAAAAAATAGCTAAATAAACATCAGTACAGTATGTTTAGTATCAGTCAGTTGCTGACCATTAAAATAAAGAATAAATTCAAATAAAATAAATAGCTAGATAAACATCAGTATTATTGTTTAGTAACAGTCAAATGCTGACTATTTTAATACTGCCAGACAGTTATTGGCAGGTTGTAATACAAGAAGCATTTACACCTGCTGAGACAAGAGATAAACGGCAGCAGCGGTGTTACACCGTATTCTGCTATACAACTTCAGGACCAAACGGTGGAAAACCAGACTTTTAAATATTACATTTTATAAATGCAACGACTGGAATTGTTCGGTTGAAGGGGGTACCAAACTGTGAATCCTGAACAAAACAGTTTGGTGAATACATGTTTACACATTAGCTTCCACTCAGCTGACAAGCAATGACAGTAGCTACGTGGTTAGCTAGTTAGCTATAAGCTCGTTGTCATGGAGAGTAAAAGATGGACCAGCATTGCGTCTCACCAACTATGTAACAACGTAGCGTGAAATCAACACTCAACAGACACAATCCACCACTGCACCGTTGTCTGCTGAGCTGCAAAAAGATGCTCTGATGTTTACATTTCAATCTGCTACATTACTGACTGCACTGACAAACTATAGATGGCTAACAGCAAACAGACATGAGTGACATGGTTGTCAGGGACAGGGTTAACTTTATATTAGTTATATTGAAAAGGGAAAATGATGGGGTCATTATTTATTAACTTTCCAGTATGTATTTCACAAACTAGTTAGCAGCTTACCGAGAAGAGACCGCTCAAATCCGCACCGCCTAACTCTGCCCTGTCGGCAGAGCCACCATCAGCTCAGAGTCAGCTCTGTAAACAGTGGAGTCGGAGCGCGATCTGCTGGACAAACTACGTAATGACACCAATTCTAAAGCACTGTTTTCTGCATTATATGTTCTGAAAAATCTTTCATATCTGCGCATATTGGTAAAATATACGCCGATACCGATATATCGGTGAAAGGCTAATATCAGCCGATAATATCAGCAGACAGATATATCATTCGGGCACTAATTAAAAGAGGTTTGCAAAAGCAGAATTCTGTATGAAAATTGCCATTATTATTGAAATCTGAATATATTGTGATCCCTCTCAAGAGGTAAACTGTAGTAATTATTTCTGTGTCAGGTAAGGTGCTAAAGAAAATAATGCACCACTGACACAGACACTAGATAAGTGAATACCTCAGTGAGGGACCTATCAGACAGCAGACAGAGGCAGTGTGTGTGTGCAGATTTAATGAAAGTGAATATGAAATGCTCATTAGCCACTGCACATTCTCACATGAATCAATCACATCAACACTTGGACACTGCAGCAATGTTTAACAGACAGCACTGACTGATCTGTGTGATTTACAACAGATGTAAGTGAGAGTGTTCAGGCAGATTTATACTTCTGCGTTGAACCTATGTTGTAGCCTGATTTGCACCTATACAAAAATGTAACCACACGTTGCGATATCGCAGGCCTCACCAGCTGTGATTGGTCCGCATTGTATTTGGGCTCATTTTAATCAGGAGCATCTGCTGTTTGTATATTCTGTTTATGTTTTAAGAAGTTAAAAGCGAAAACATGACAAAAAATTACATCTGTTTACAACGTATAAACTTGCTTTTGTCTTGGGGCTTTTACTCAATACAT